>NW_027021350.1:2770000-3070000 GCF_036884655.1 Musa acuminata AAA Group | reverse complement strand
TTTACATTCTGTACAAGGCATGAACATGCCAAAAGACAACGGACAGACATAAGCATTACATCCAACATCTTGTTTAGAAGTTTGTCCGTTACACTCTGGGGAGCCGAGACTTATCCCTCCTGGATAACTGTCCCGTTGGAGCAACATCTCTCTTCGTTTCGGAGACCACCATCCCCTTGGACTACTCCGATCTGCTGAACAAACTGTGCATTGTTCTGCCTCCTGCAACTTGCTAGATTGTGACTCCACGTCAATACAGCCCCTGCTGCACCACTCAAGGCCTAGCAACATGCTGAACTCGTTGCACCCTTCAGCCTCCTACGGACGTATCCTTCACATGCCGAAGAGAAAGTTTCAATGCTCCATGGCGCCGAGTTTCGGTCGCCTTGGGATGGCCGCAAATATTCCATCATCCACATACAAGCCTATGCATGAGTACCAAATTCTTTGAGTTAGCAATTCCCCTCACCTCTTGTGAGCTTTGCACAACTCTTTTGGTCACTGAACAACTCATTTCACCTTGCATGGTCTCATCCTTTATCAAGCGCCTCGCTTGTCTTGAGCATCATCAAGTATAGTTGTCAACGTTGAGCCGTAGCTCAAACTCAGCCATCCTAACTTTTGTGTGCTCCGCATTTTTCCAAGCTTGCTTGTTCTCGTGGTGCCTCTTGCGTGAAGGGTTGGCCATTCCTCTGAATGCCAATGTCAGATGCCCGCTTCTCCGAGCGACTCCTTTTCCCTACATCTCCATGCCCGTTTTCCCTCAAACGGTCGCGTGTGTGCTGATTGCCCTCAACGCAGCCCCGCTAGGTCCCCCCACGTTTGCATGCTAAGTATTTCTATGAGTGCTTGTCCCGCTCTGATACCATCTGTCACAGACTTAGCTGGTTTTGCCTAAGTCGTGCGGCACTCTTGCGTGTCTATCCGCAAAGGTCAGGCTCCTCGAAGCCTCCCATGGTCCCTTAGGACCCACTAAAGAGAGAACGGGATAGAGAAAATGCCTCACTCAGGATCCACAAGCAAACATCTCCGAAAACACTTCATAGACAATGCAAATTACAAACAAACTTTACAAGTTCTGAACAATTGCACAATAAAGGGTAAAATGGTCCATTATAGATCGAAAATCTCTCGCACGTGTCCACATGACACAACCTTTATTTACAAGCCTAAAACGACCACCAACCTAACTAAGATGGGACTATTAAGCCTTCGGCCATCCCTCTACATGTTGTACAAAGCATGAACATACCAAAAGACACGGACATACATAAGCATTACATCAAACATTCTGTTTAGAAGTTTGTCCGTGACAACACGGACCGCCCGATATCGCTATAGTGCTACAGTGCTACAGTGCTATACTGTATCAGTGCTACAGTGCTACAGTAATGAAGAAAATATATAAAATTGTTCGGTATAGCAAGGTGTACCGCTCGGTATGCCATGATGTACCGCTCGGTACCCCGGTATCGTACCGTATCGAGCCAACCTCGAAACATCGGTACAGTACAGTATTGCATACCTTTATATATATATATATATATATATATAATAATAATAATAATAATAATAATAATAATAATAATAATAATAATAATAATAATAATAATAATAATAATAATAAGAAAAAGGAGGCGTATGCTACCTCGGCGACGTCACCTCCTTTTCTTCTCCTCGTTGCGTTAGATGAGGAGAAGACGCGGTCTTCTCCTCATCTGCGGTGTTCAGCGAAGACGGTGAAGGCCATAGACGTCTCTGAAGAACGCGGAAGAAGCCAAGCTGTCGTCTCTCCGTTACCTCATAGATCGGGATCATCGAGGGAGGGCGGCGTTGGATTGGGAAGTGTCGAGGTTCTCCCGATTATCCCTCTTCTTCGAACACCTTCTCCCTCTTCTTCCTCGACGCTTCTTTTTTGCTCACTGCAACCAAGCTGATACCGCCCATAGCGAGCGGTCTACGTACCAGTCTATTGGCGGACCTATATATACCGCTGAATACAGGTAGTATCATTTGAAATTAATATCCTTGATTTGATCTATATGGGATTCGGGTTTGATAATCTGTTGACTTGATACTATCTTTTGGATGGAAGCCTTGGTCGAGGAGAGAACTATCGCAAAAAGTGTAGGGAAATCTAGGGGCGACATCACATGTGCAACGGAAGAAGAAAAAAACAATAATCTTAGATTTCCCAAAAAGGTATTCATCGTCGTGCGAAGATTGGTGCGCAAAAACCCGCGAAACTGAAAGCCAAGTATGAGATAGATGTGTTACCTAGGGAGATCGTATATCCCTGAATTCCTGCAGATTTGTAGGAGAGGATGAAGGAGATCAAGTGTTCTCCTCTCTAGCGGTGATCCACATGGCAGGAGCTACGTAGATGCTCCTCGAGTCGCTACTTAAATCTCCACACTTGTTGTCTAAGGAGAAGGGAAGAGGAGAATAGGAGGTGGTAACTAAAAAGGCCTAGACTATGGCCCTTTAGTTCTCTCCTATTTATAGAGGTTCTTTGTCAACTTAACCCTAATGAATTCTACTCTATTGGGTATTGGATCTCTATCCAATTACTTAAGGCTCTTATATTAATGGGTCTCTACCTAATAATATCTTATTAGCTCTTATTAGATCTTATCTATAGGATCCAATAATTCATGGGCTTAATAGATATCTAATAAGATAGGGGCTTCGGTGGATATCTCATATCTGAACCCCTACTCGTCGTAACACCTATCATATGTGTGTGACCCTCTAGGTCCAATATCAAGTTGTCCGTGACTCATACCTATCAGAACTCCTTCTGGCTCAGTGAATTATTATCTTCATAATAATTCACTCGACTCATCGATTGCGAACGTACTAGGCCACTACGTCGTAGTCCCTAGACGATACAGGGGAATCTAATCCTTTGGACCTATCTGTCCTCAGTTATTATGTACCTAGAGTCCCTTATCCATCTAATATTCCAGAGATTATATACTAGGCATGGTGCTGTCAGGCCCATACGGTTTCTCGAGTCTTGCTCTAATCGGATTCTCCTATAAAACTCTTTCTCTCTTAATCCGAATGACCTTGGCTAAGGATTTGTGTAAGTAAGAACATATGAAATATTCCTTTCATGATACTGAGAGCGAATGATCCTCTATCGACACTCAATATCCCTCGTAAGGTTCGTTGTCACTCCCGATGACCAGTTGTACTAGATCTGGAAATATCAAACCTATAAGTCTGGTAGTGGAGTACTCATACAGGACATCCTTGGTGTCTTAAGTCTAAGGACCAGGTACACCACTGAGACGATGGAATCGCTGTCTGACAATGAGGTATCATCAACCATTTAACATTCCGTGAACGGATCAATCAGTGAACTCATTCTCCAATGAGCACCTGTATTGTAGCCCTAGTGTCCCCATACGAACAGCTATGAGACCAGCTGCTTCCATCATATGGACAGATATACAGCACACTAGTCTGTTCGGTTATCTCAATATCCCTCTCAAGTAACCTTTGACCAAGATTATTTAGGGACTGTGTTTAAAGGTGAATCAGTCTCATTATCGTGATCAGATCACTATCCGATTCCCATTGCATAGATCCATGGATATCACAATATATTTATGCATTAAACAATATAAAGTGAAAAATACTATAATAATAATAAGCAAAAAGACTGCGTATCATGTCATACGTGCCATCACGTACGTGATTGACTTGTAGGGCACCTATAACTGGCAGAAAGACCAAGCGTAAAACCGAAAGAAAACAACTTATATTGCTTGTAACAACGATTTAAAAAGGCGCTCGGGCGCTTGGGCGAGGCGAGGCCCGAGCGCCTCGCTAAACTTCCAGGCGTCGCGCTTCAAAGAGGCGCCGCCTAGGCGCTCGCCCGAGCCCAGGTGTTGGGCGCTTCGGGCGAGCGTCTGGGTTAAACCAGGCGACCGAACCAGGATTTTAGGTCTGGTTCGGTCCTGGTTCGGTCTTCGGTGGTCAGTTGGTTCAATCGAACCAACTAAAACCGATATCAACGACAACCCAACCCTAACATTCGTTGTCGCTGTCGCTGTCGCCGCTCGCGCCTCCCGTTGCTCGTTGCTCCTGCGCCTGCTCCCGCTGTCGCTGTCGCTGCTCGCCGCTGCCGCTGTCGCTGCTTGCAAACGTTGCCGCTGTCACTGCTTGCGCCTCCCGTTGCTCGTTGCTCCCGCTCCCGCTCCTGCTCTCGCTGCTGCTGTCGCTGCTCGCCGCTGCCGCTGCCGCTGCCGCTACCTCCTTACACTCCCTTTGCCGTTGCCTCTTTACATTCCCGCTCCCGCTACCGCTGTCTCCTTACACTCCCGCTCCGGCTCCCGATGCTGCTGCCGCTTCCTCTTTTCTCAATCAGCAGTCAGCACCCTCTTACACTCTTCCTTCTTCTCCTTCTGTATACTGTTAATAGTATTTAACAGTATATTGTATACTGTTAATAGTATACTATATACTGTTAATATTGTTAGGTTTATTTGAAATTATTAATTTTCAATACTGTTAATAGATTAATAATATATTATTTTGATTTTAATACTGTTAATTTATATTTATTTGAAATTATTGTTATTTTGAATTTTGAAACTTTTTGTTAATGTGACATTATGATTTTGTATCTTAGATTTTCTTAATTTAATAGTATATTTTTATTTAAAATTTTAAATAATTATATTTATTAATTATATTATATATTTTTATATTTTAGCGTCTCGCTTCGCTTCGGCGAGCGCCTGGGCGAGCGCTTAGCGCCTCAGGCGTTTTTGGACCTTAGCGTCTTTTGGCACCTTGCGCTTTTTAAATCACTGGCTTGTAAAGCTAAAAGCTACTTACAAGACTTAAAACGATAGAGTTAAAAGTGCGTAACCAGACCAATAGGTGCATAGAGTGCAGGTTGTCTTTGGACAGCTCTTGGCTGCTCTCGGCAGTTTGTGGAATGTTGCCAATTTCAACCTCCTCCTCTCTTGCTGCTGCAACCTCCTTCGGAGGTTTGGACAACAAGCATTGGGGACTTCTCACAACAGTTGGATAAAGCTTTAATGCAAGGTTTTGGTTACTAGAACACGAGGAAGAAGGCTGCGATTGGAAGAATGGGCTATACCTCACAGAATTCCTCCTTTCTCTCTTCTCCTCTCTTTTCTTCTCTCTTTTGAGGTTGGAATAGCTAGGGCTAGTTGGGCTTTTGCTCAAGACTTCTGTTGATTGCCTTTAGATGGGAGCACACCCCTTGTTTTATAGGGTGAGGGATATGCAAAGTCCTTAGAGTTTAATGACTTTCCTTGCAGGACATGCACAATTAGTACTTTCCTTGTAGTGTTGCTGCACCCTCCTTGCTTGGTGGTTGCTCCTATTTGAGTGAGGGCTGTCCTAATCCGTCTTATTAGGACTTGGATTAAGGTGAGTGGGTTGTTGGGACTTGGGCTTTGCTTAGCCAAATAGGGCTTCAAGTGTTCAAGGGGCTCTTGGATAGAGATCGACCAAACTGGTTGATTAGGCAATTCACATCCTATTGAATCTTGCTTGAGGTCTTCTTCTCTCTCTATTTGTAGGTTGAAGATTTTGCTTTGGTCCGTTGGTGTGGTCGATGATGTTGTGGCTAGCCATGTCATCTATACATATTATGTTGATGAAGTTTTCCCTGTTATCGATCACCATTGACTTAAGGGCTTTACTAGACTTCTTAGAGCTTCAAGGTTGCTATTGCCCGCTTTGGTTTCTTACCCTAGTTCATCATGATGAAGGTAGACTTTGGTTCTTTGCACGTCGAAGTGAGAGCCACAAACTTTCGACAAGCATTCACCATCCTTTTTGTAATCACCGATAATTTTCTCCCTTAACATAAATTAATTACTATAAATAATATATTACTTTATTTAAATTACTAACTTCCTTGTTTGTGTAGTATGGTTACAGAAATGATTAAAATTGATTTTCTTAATCATGTGGACAAGTTAGAAATTTTGCCAATCAATTAAATTATTAATTGATTTATTTCTTAGTGAGTGATGTGATTTTTAGAAAGTAAATAGTTCATATTCCATTTTTGTGTGTGAACCATAAGAAATGAATATTATATTTCTATTTTTGTGTGTGAAAGCAAAATAAAAATAAATTATTAGGCGTAGTTCCAATGTCATCTCTAGGCTGAGCTCCTTCAATAAGCTCGTTGGGATGAGGTTGAAAATCACGTCAACAACTTCTTGCTTCACTTAGATCTTTTATGGTAAAGAACTTTTCTTGAACCTTTGGATCTGAGGGTCCGATTCGTGTCGAAAACCTTATGTCTAGTCATTAGCGATAGACTTGGTTCTAGGTGTGAAATCGAAAAAAGTTCGATGGAGTCGTCGCCCATGGTCATGGCCACGACTCACTGACTTTGATCGTTCTTTAACCACTTTTTTGGGAAGAGTTATAAGTTACCGTTCCAACACTTTTCTCTAGAGTGACCTATAATTTTGCTATATTCACAATAAAGATGACTTCATTTTGAGGAAGAAGTTTTACCATCCCCGATATTCTCTTGGGCCTTTGAGTGGCCTCCCTTTGGCCTTCTCCGTAGGCTTCTTATTGCGGGTGTGATTCTTTTTCTCGATCGCCATCACCATGTTGCTAATGGTCAAAATATCATATACTCTAAAGAGGCTCAATTCTATATGAATCTATTCATGGAGGCAAGAAGTGTCTTTCATCATCGTTGAGTGGTCGTCGAGAAAAATTCCGAATGCCACTACTTGGGTAGTGCTACTTTCTTTTTCTTCAAGATACCCCATAGGGTAGAACTCCTCTTGTATGAGCCTTATGAATCATGTCTATGATACATCATCATCTTTGTTGGTTTGAAGATAGACTTTCCACCATGCGAGCACATGTCCAGTCAACTTGAGTCACACAAGCATCGCCTTATCCTTGCTGCTGTAGTCATATAGATCAAAATAAGTATTAAGTTGATCTATCCATGAGTCTAATACCTTAGGTTGATCGACTCATCGTAGGAGAGTATGTCGATGTGAGCCTCAACTCGAAAGGGACGAGTCCTTGCTGCGATGTTCTGTTTAGCAGCGTCTTCTTCGCGTTTGCGCATCTCAAATGGAGACACCTCTCTCTCCTTTGCTATAACGTTCTTTGCTCGGTCATGCTTTGTTATAGGATTGATTTGGGCTTGCATCCAGCCAATCACGATCTCCATCTATTGGGCTAATACTATGGTTTGCAGTACCGAACTGTACCACCCGGTACGGGCGGTATGTACCGGTTTGACAGGTTGCCGGTACGCGGACCGCTGTTACCGGTCCGAGTGCATTGTAGCACTGTAGCAGTGTACTGTAACACTGTAGAAGAGCTACAGTACTCGGCATACCTGGGTGTACCGCTCAGTACACCTGGGTGTACCACTCGGTATACCGTACCATACCGGTATCGAGCTCAGGTCGAAACATCGGTACGGTACGGTATTGCGAACCTTGGCTAATACTATCATCTGAGCAATAAGGTCGATCAAGCCTGTTGGGTTGTTGGCTGCCATCCTATCGATGTTTCTTCCTTGGGTGAGCACGGCTTGGACTCCAACTCCTATAATTCTTCGCTTGACTCTTTGTATCCTTGTCTTGTGGTCACCATCTACAATATTGTTGCTATGATGCCACCTGATCCACATGGGGTTCGGTTTTAATGATCCATCGACTCAATACCACCTTTCAGATAAAAGTTTTGGTGGAGAGAACTATCGTAGAAAGACCAAGCGTAAAATCAAAAGAAAACAACCCTTATTGTTTATAAAACTAAAAGTGCTCATTACAAGATTTAAAACAAACAAAATTAAAAGTGTGTAACAAGATTAATAGGTGCGTAGGGCGCAGGTTGTCTTTGGATAGCACCTGGGTGCTCTCGATAGTCTGCAGGACACTACCGGTTCCGGTCTCTTTCCCTCTTGCTCCTGGAACCCTCCTCCTGAGGTTTGGACAACATGCAATAAGCATTGGACGAAGCTTTGATGCAAGGTTTTGGCTGCTAGAACTCAAGGAAGAAGATTGCAATTGGAAGGATGGGTTGCACCTTGCAGAATTCCTCCATTCCCTCTTCTTCTGTATTCTCTTCTCTCTTCTAAGGCTGGAATAGCTTGGTCCGGTTGGGCTCTTGCTTGAGACTTTGTTTGATTGCCTTTAGATAGGAGCATACCTCTTGTTCTATAGGGTGAGGGGTAACCTAAGTCCTTAAGGTTTAAGGACTTTCCTTGTAAAGCATGATAGCTAGTATTTTCCTCGTAAGACTACTCCCCCCCCCCCCCCCCCCCCCCCCTCCCCCTCCCCTAAGCTCGCTACTTTGCAACGTAGGAGACTAGGATTCGAGTCACAGAAATAGCCTCTTTAAATATTTAAAGGTAAGGCTGCGTACATTGACCCTCCCCATATTCTACATTGGCGGGAGCCTCGTGTACTACTACACCCCCCTTCCTTAGTGGTTGCTCCTATTTGAGTAAGGGCTGCCTTAATCTGAGTCCTATTAAGACTTGGATTGTGGTGAGTGTGCTATTGGGACTTGGGCTTTGGTTTGCTAAAGAAGGCTTCAAGTCTTCAAGAGGTCTTTGGATAAGGATTGGCCAAACTGGTTAAATGGTATTGAGATCATCCTTGATCATAATTTGCTCATAGAAGTGATTTGCAATTCTTGTCTGTCTTTTCAAATTTTAAAAAATCTTTTATTTTCCTTGAAAGCTTAGGTTTTCCTCTCTTCTTTTACTTTGTGCCATATTTATCTTGTCAAAAGTTCTTGATGGTGTTTGACATTTTAAATTTGTTGTTGCTGTCAAAAATTAATTTACTTAGCAAGGAATTCAAGATTTCATTATTGTTTTAAGATACTGTACATACTGATGCACAAGGATAATTTTGTGTAACATCATTTCCTAATTGGCCTAATATATTTTTTATTATATCCTGAATGGTCACATTACTCACTGTCGTAACACAGACATATTTAGACAGCATCAGTTATCAGTTATGAGGCAATGTCATATTATGGATACCTTATTAGGATTGAGAGGATTGAGGAAGATGCTCATAAGAGATATTCAAATTGAAGAAAGTAGATTCTTGACATAGTTGAGGAATGTGGATAAAAAGTCTTTAGTGAATATCATTCATTTTTAAATTAAATTCCAAAGGGAGAGGGTCTTCATGAATAAACAGTCCCACAATTTTTGCTTTTGCTAAAAAGTTAAAATCTTCAGGAGACCTGAAAACAAGGATGTTTGGTAAGGAATTATACAAGGAAAAAAAGACCCTCTTTCGACAAGCAGCTAGTAACCTGTGGTATGAAGAGGAAGTGATTTTAGGGTACAGATTCTAAGCTTGTATGCTGTAGTACTATTTTTGTCAATTAATCTGCAAAAAACTATTCACACTTGAGGAGATTAAGGTCAAGGTTGAAGGTTTCCAAGCTTTAGCAAATATGGCCATGGGTAAGGATGCATAATTAAGGTAGCAATTGTAATCTTTGCATGATCTTCCACTAAAGTTAAGGTGGTCCTGATTTCTGACATAAATGATAAGAATGCTCATACTGGTAGAGTTAACCATTGTGTAAATATGCATCAATGTAAAGAATTCTTTTGTTGCATCTGTGTGGAGTTTATATTGCTGGGGAACTTCCATTGAGCAAAGTGCCTAAATATTGGCGCTCACCAGTTCAGATATGTGTTGCTGACTTCTTTCAAAATTTATTAGTAAACTTGGCCAGGCGATATTTTACAGAAGTTGCTGCACTCATTGTGGCACAAATAATGATTGATATGTATTCCATTATAGATTTGATACCAAGTGAAAAAAGCCTTTTTTCATCAAACTTCTTTGATTTATATCTGTGCATCGGCACTAAGTTAATGTTTATTTGCTTATCTGCAGGAGTTGGAAGCTATGATACACTATATTCCCCAGCCCGAACCAAAGCATCAACTCCGTCGAACGAGTTCAGCCGCTTTCTGATCCGACGAGAGATCTGGATGGGTTGGTCTATTAAGTTATGCATTAGGAACATATGTTTGCATGTTGATTCAGCTCCAGGATTCATTCACAATAGAGTGGGAGCTGAACGGTCTGCTGCTTGTGTTCTAAGGTTGTATCTGGCCTTGTTTGGTTTGTCTAAGTGAATGATTTTGAACATAAAGAACTCGATGAGTATTGTGATATAAGATATTCCACTTCTCATGTGCCTTTACCTGTTCGTTGCTGAGATCCAATGACAAATGAAGTGTTGTTTCTTCTTCACTTGTTTGATCTGAAGATCGACTTCATTAGAACTGCAAGCATGCAGGCAAATTGTAATTCATCACAATATATGTTGCACTTTCAATTGCTTTGTTCAAGAGCACTTGTGACTTAATGTTGAAATCTATATTAGCAGATTCAGTAATGTTGTATGAAACATAGAACAGATAGAACGAATACAAAAGCCTATTCAGATTTATCAACGAGAGGATTCCAATATTACAAGACTCATCTTCCGTCTCAAGAAAGATTATGCGATAAGATGGATTTGGATGGGAACGAGTTGGACGAACCCAGTGAGTCGGCTCGGCATCGTTGATTGGTTTCCGACTTGGTTTCCAACCACAGCCAACCGTCTGATCTGACAGGAACGAACGGCACAGATCATCACGTCACCAATATAACCCTAACCCTAGTCCCCCCCCGTCTATAAATTGACATCTGTTACGGCCTCTCGCGTTCATCCCCGCTCCTCCCAAATCTCTCTCTCTCTCTCTCTCTCTCTCTCTCTCTTTTACTATCGGTTTTTGTTTGGTTTGACGGGCAAATGAGGAGTGCTTTGATTTAATGGGTAATTTGCGTCTGAAGCATTGATTATGAAGTTACCTATCATATCACCTTGGAGATCTGATGGCCAAGAACTGCAAGTGTTCTCCCCTTATTTTTCCCCAATTTTGTTATGATTTTGTGGATTCGTCTTTGATTTGGTCGTTAAATCCGAAGTGTTTTTGGTACAGTGGATGGATGGTGATAAGGATATGACTGGAATGATGATCGATGATTGTTTTCCCTATTGGTTTGATTGCCGATATGATGGTTCCCATTGCATGAACTCCATCTGATCTCTCTCTGCTCCTTATCATCTATTTTTTCTCTTTTGAAACTTCGAACTTGCTTAAAATTGTGGTCTTATTTTTTTATCATTTCATATATATATATATATATATATATATATATATATATATATATATATATATATATATATATATATATATAGTTTTTATAACAAAAAATTCTTTTTGTTTTGATGAATAAATTTATGCGGTGTTAAGAATTCAATGATGATGGGTTTCTCAGCACATTAGGCGGATACTTAATCCGTGTTTGATGTTGTATTGCTTTAAACGTGTTCTCTATGTGTTACAGGTATCTTTAGTGTCAGTAATACAGTAGTATTTTTAGATTAAATGCTAAAGTGTCATTGTTGTATCAATAAGATAATTTATTATTATCTGTCTGATATTATGGATAGGGTTCTCCAGTAACAGATCCATGTTGGATCAATTTCACCCCCTAAAAATTAAAATTTATTTAAAATTGTTTATATCTTTCTCTACCTCTCATCATTAGTATTAATGATCCTAACTTTGCAAAAAAAATAAAGATTTTATAATCTAGAAATCCTACTATTATTGAAAATTTTTATTTGGTTGAGCAATATATGGGTTGAGATAAGTGATGAAACAAGCACTTATACCACAATAATTTGTCAAATTATTCTATGATAAAAAATAAAATTATCTTTAGCCAATGTGACAGTATTGTTAAATTACTTTATATTTTATAGAACCAAAATGTCCTTAGTCAGAGGGATATTTTTTGGTTAAATGTTGCTAACTTGTTAAATGCTAATATTATGTATCCCCTTTAAGTATGTCATTAATTATCTTGTGAAATCAAATTTTATTATTATCTTTATGTATTTTTGATAAAAATAATATTATAGATTATCTTATATGACTTGACTTAGCATATTGATATATGAGTCCCCTTGTAAAAGAGACTCATATGGTTTCATTTAATTTAGTATTGTCCAATTAATCAGATTAGATTGAATCTTTAATTGAATCTTGCTTGGACAATCAAAAAATGTTTTGACACTGAGATATTTCAATATATTGTCATTTCAGTACTGTTGTCATTGATATATAGTCATTGATTGTTTTATTTGGCTTAACTTAATATATTGATATATAATGAAATTTTTAAGAAGAGTTTTTGAAGATTGTATCTAGGCGGTACGATCTTATTATAGGACACTAAATGGATTAAATAATAAGTCCAATTGGTTTCTAATTGAGTTGGTAATATTTTATCCTAATATCGACTCAATTAGATTTAAACTAACTCGATCTAGATAAATTTTTGCAAACATGAATCTGATGTTGTTCGACATGTCATTGGTTACTAACTCGATCTAAATAAAGTCTTCTATCGACATATTGATGGATTCTACGTCTAATCTTATGTTCATTCGGGTTCATTCTTCTTACTTTAATTAATTTGTTTCTTCTTGATCGAAGTTAGTTTTGTTTCATTCAAAATATAGATTAGATTATAATTTTATCAATTGATTTTATTATCAAAATTCAAGATTCAATAATCATTTTATTTTTTTATAATGATAATTAATTGATGATAAAGTTTAATTAAACTCTTTTTATTAATATGTCATTCATAATCATAACATCTAAGTATATCATCATATCTTCTCTTTCTTTGCCATTAATAAAAAGAAGAATCATAGCTATCAATTTTTAGATATGCAAGCTAACAATTTAGTAAATTTTTTTATCACTTTAGAACGTGTTCAAGTTTAGTAATATTTGTTTTTTGCAACAAGTTAACAATTTTTGTTATTCATGAAATGTGGAAGCTAATAAGTTTTTTTTGCTTCCCTTTGAAATGTGCTAGTAATTTTTCTCTCCCTTCGTTATCAAAAAAGAACGGAAGAATATAATATTATAATTTTTTTAATATTAATTTTTAAATCATGATAAAGATAAAGTATCAATCTTATTTTAATATAGCATATGAAATAAGGTATCATTTTAGAAAATGATAATTGTTGATTTTTATATGATTTCATAAAAAAAATCATAAGTATTGTATGTATCATTCTAAATTACAAATATTTCAAATCATAATTGTATCAAAATATCAAATTACATTACATCCTATCATGCATGATCATAAATTTTCATTTGTATGAATTAACATAATATCATGAGTATTGTATGTATCATTCTAAATTACAAATATTTCAAATCATAATTGTATCAAAATATCAAATTACATTACATCCTATCATGCATGATCATAAATTCTCATTTGTATGAATTAACATAATATCATGAGTATTGTATGTATCATTCTAAATTATAAATATTTTAAATCATAATTGTATCAAAATATCAAATTACATTACATCTTATCATGCATGATAAAAAATTTTCATTTGTATGAATTAACATAATATCATGAGTATTTTATGCATAATTTTATATTATCACATGAAAAATATCAAGAAAAATTAATTGATTGATAAAATATACACTTCATGAATACAAGGGAGTATGAACCAAATTTCAAATTGTGTATATTGAAAAATTAAGAGAAAAATTATGATTTTTTTTGGATGACTCAAATTGCGAAAAGAGGAATAATAGTAAATGAACTTGATTCATAAAAAATCATGTTATAATTTTAAAGATTCATAGAAAAATCATGATTCATTTAAATAAATATTTTTTTAGTAAATAGTAAAAAGAATCGTATGAGAACAAAATATGAAAAATCCTGATTCATAATAAATTTTAATTTATAAATATTAAGTGAAAGAATCAAGATTAGTTTAGATGAATCTATTCTTTAACAAAAAGGAATATACGAGAATAAAAGATCTAGTTCACGTATAAAAAAAAATCTCAAATTATCAAGAACATGATTCATAAAAAGTAATAAGAATGTATGATACGAGAATACATAATAAGAGATCTTTATTCATAAAAGAATTTAAGTTATAATTTTTAAGAATCAAAAGAAAAATTATTATTCATTTAGATAAATCATATAACGAAAAGAAGAATCATAGTAAACGATTTTGATTCATAAAAATCTCAAGTTATAATTATCAAAGAATCGAGATCATAATTTATATAAAAAATTATTCAAATTTAAATTATCAAAATCATGTATATAGTTCAAGAGATTAAAAATAAATAAATAACATAAATTGATTTATTAATCTCTTTTTGAAAAATTTGATAAGATAGAAAAATTTTTAAGAAAAATATATCCTCTTTTTATTTCATACAAGCATGCCTTTGCCTTTTATGCCAAATAAAAACATGCATCATCATCATCTGAAACCAAAAGAGTAAGATTTATTAAAAATTATCAAGATCAAAAGTGTAACATATAATTCTAAAACATATGATTTCAAATCATCATTGCTTCAAATTCTAATAGATAAATATAAAATCATCAAGCATGATATCAAACATTTTAATATTTATATTACATCATTAAAATATCAAACATGATTTTATTAATCATAAAACGTTGTCAATCAAAATCATTTTGTTTGTTGTAATAATACATTTTTCTTTTTAAGTGAATCTAAATTTTCATGCTTAGTGATAAGAGTTAACATGCAATTGTCATGCTCTTTTTTTTTTTCTTCAAAATCACTAGAAAGAGAAACATAATTTTTTTATATTTTTTTATTTCTTACTAACTAATTTAAAATCATGTATTTTTTTTATTTCTTACTAACTAATCTAAAATCATCAAACAACGCAAGTAATAAGTCATTAATAAATGCATATTTACTATTTCCTATATTTGTGATATCAATAATAAGTCCATGTAAATTAGTTATAGTGGAGTTATAGTGGTCTAGGGGTACTTAATTGACTTTTGGATTTGAAGATATTCTTTATATATATTTTTTAATTTATATATATCACAAATTTTATTTTTAATAAATTTTATTTTTGATGTTTTTTATATTTTTTAATTCAAATTTAAGAAATTAATTTTATACTAATATGTTAGTCTCGTGGGCCAAAGTCACATATCATTATTTAAAGTTAAAAAATGAGTTATATCATGTAAGTTATTAAGATTAATAGTCTAAACATTGTCGTTTTCTAAAGCAATAAAGGATTTATTTCTATTTGATATGTCCAATAATACAAGTTTAAGAATTTAAATTTAACTTTATATTCTTTATCATGAGTTGAAACACTTCTTATATTGTTATTTTGAATACTCTTTTATTTTACTCTTTAAATGCTATAGATTAGCTTCCACATTGGGTATTATTAGGATATATTGTTGGCACTAGATATTTAGTTATTCTATTTGGAGTTTTTATTCTTATTTATATAATCATCCGAAAAGCAATGATGATGGAAATATTTGGGAATTCGCTCGATGTAAAACCCAACTCTCTTTATCTTCCTATTGGGTGTTTCGCTTTGCTCATAATACCTTTCTCGATCAGGAGGTTATAAATTTCCTTCAAGATAGAGAGACAAAAACGAAGATAAATTCTCAATCAGCTCCATTTCGTACAACACGCGAAGCATAAAAGAATTAGAAGAACTAAATCTCAAACACCTATTTATCTACTACTGTCGTGTCATCGGAGAGGAAGACGACAACTACTCCACGAGATCTTGTAGTGGCTCGACTCCTGAAGGCAAGTCGGTGAACAGAGCGAGAATTCGGGAGAAACTTGTGGATTTCACGGAGCGGAAGCTGAATGATCTTGTTTTCACGGTGGAGAAGATGTCGGAGGAGCTGCGAACGATGAGATAGACCAGACCCTGAACTACAATGAACAGACATGCCTTCACCAACTCCTTGCTCGAGTCTTCGAAGACCATCATCATCGTTCACTTCACTTGCCTGAATTGATCCGAGGAGTCGATAATTGATATGAGAGAATGATCAAGAAGAGGTGCTTGCTGGCATATATATATATTTATACATACTTGAAATCAATCCAAAGAAGCTTCCTTCTTCCCAAGCAGCTCCTTTGCTCATAGTTGAAATGGTCAAATAGTCTCATGAGCTAAACGAACGAGAGTCACACATAATTATTTTAAGACAAAGTCAAAAACTCAGTTGCTTTCATTGAACCCTTCCACGTTTTCTATGATTAGAAAACATCAGATGTAAACATAGATATGAGATCCCCGGTGCCTCTAAAACATAATGAATTATTAAGCTCAATAAACAGCAGTCTCTGCTTAATACTAGTACAAATCTTGCTATTGTTGGACGTGAAATTGATATGTAGGTGCTCCGTTCTCAACACATAGTTTTCATTACGAGTTGGTAGACAAAAATGGTAAACTGTTCATCTCGTTGTATTACTCGAGAACAATTTGTGTTGATTATAGAAGCCTAAGCCTAAGATAATCACCAATGAAGATGATAGAGTTTATGGTTACATTTTACCCCAATCAAATTCCTCGTTTTTCGTAGTCTGAATGATGTCATGATCCTTTGTGCATAGTTGAAAGGATCGAAGTCGTCTCAAAAACCGAGTGATAGTGACACATGATCTTATTATTTGTATTTTTTAATCCCATTGAAAAGTCAAAGTTCAGTTCCGATTCTTTGAACAGTCACACATTGTAGAAAATTAATAGAAACATTAGCTCTTGCGCATTCATGCATGCATGCATTTGGAAACGAAGGTTGTGGAGACAGTAAGATGTTACCTATTAATCTGCATGTAGGGTATGAGTGGAACTAGGATAGGAGTGAGTAAGGTATTATAATTATGCTATCAATAATAATTTTCCTGAGAACTTATCAATTTTACCAGAATTTTCAATAAATTCAAGATAAAATAAAAATTATTGGCATTTGAAACTTCACATTATAATATTTATTTTATCCAAAAATCAATATTAGATAATATTACGAATAGACTTTTTTTGTGAAGATAAGCGTCATTCTTCAATCTTATGATGTTCTTGGCTTCTTGACAAGGAAGCCTCCAACATTCTTCAATCCTGGAATCAATGATGTGGCTAAGCCATGCATGGAACAACCAGTCGCTTAAGTATACGAAACCTTTAGCAAGTTGATCAAGATCTTGAGACGATGGAGTTGATGGAATTTGTGGGTCACTCTATCACTTATTCTCCTATGTTCAATGGGACGGGCTACGCGTATTTGAAAACATGAATGAGAGTTTTCTTGCTTTCTATGAGCTTTGATTTATGAAATATTATCGAATATGATTTTCCAATACCCTCTAAACCTATGAATGAATGGAATAATTTTAAGAAAAAATTATTTTCGTTAAATGCTAAAGCTATGATTGCTTTGTTTTGTGCTTTATACAAAAATGAGTTTAATCATATTTTGATATGCAAAATTGCACATAATATTTGACACACTCTTGAAATCACTAATGAAGGCCCAAGTAGGTTAAAAGAATCTAAGATAAATCTTTTGATGCATAGTTTTGAATTATTTCGAATGAAACCAAGCAAAACCATTGGAGACATGTACTCTCATTTTACGGATGTCATCAATGGTTTAAAAGCACATGGTAAAAGTTTTTCTCACCTCGAACTTGTTAATAAAATTTTATGATCTCTTCCTAAAAATTGGGATCTGAAAGTAACTGCTATTTAAGAAGTAAAGGACTTTAACTATTTTCCACTTGAAGAACTCATAAGGTCATTAATGACATATGAAATGACATGTAAGGCACACGATGCACATGATGAATATAAGAATAACCTTCCAAAGAACAAGAAAAATATGACACTTAGAACAAAAGAAGACCACTCGAGCAAAAGATAAGTGATGGTGACTTTGAACTCATCACAAGAAAATTTAAAGAGTTCATAAAATAAGAATCTAATAATAAAAATAAATTTAAAAAGAAAATACTGTCAAGAAAAAAAAAGTACTTAAGGTAACTTGGGACGAATCAAGTACATCCGAAGACGAGGATCAAACTGATGAAGACGAAGTGACGAACTATGCTTTGACGACTCTCCACAATGAGGTAAATGACTCAACCGAAACCCCTTTACCTTATAATGAATTGCTTGATACATTCTATGAGTTGTTTGATGATTTTAAATTAGTTAGTAACAAATATAAAATGGTAAAAAAAGTATCATGCTTTTCTTTCTAGTAAATTTAAAAAATTAAAAAATGAGCATGATAATTATATGTTAACCTCTGAATTTGAAAAATTAGATTCATACAAAAAGAAAAATTTGTTATTACAATAAACATTAGAAAATTTTAAAATTAGTAGTAAATCATTAGACATGATCCTTGCTAACAAAGGTCATGTACATAGAAAAGTAGAAATCTATTTTGTAAGTAGCAATACTCAACAAAAATTAACTTTATTTGTTAAAGGACCCACATTACAAGTTTTCCCTGAAAATAAATGTAATTTTTGTGGTAGACATGGTCATTTTACTTATAAATATTTATTTAAAAATTATAAATCGTATAAATTTATTTGGGTTCCCAAAGGAATCATAAAGGACTTAATGCCAATAGACAAGATATGACCCAAAGTCAAATGGGTACTTATAGCAAATCCACCTTTCTTGTAAAAAATGGGACTTGATAGTGGATGCTCAAAGCATATGAATGGACATCCAAAATAATTAACAAAGCTCACTAGCTGAAATAACAATAATAAAAGAAATTTGATTGAAATTAGAATTATTGGTAATAAATCTTTTGATTGAAGACTTTTTATTTTTTAATGTGTTGTACTATTGATTTTTGTCATGATTAAACTTATTTTTCTTTTAAACGATGATGCATAGATTTGGCATAAAATACTTGGGCATGCTTTTATGAAATCAATCATCTAAATTGAAACAAAAAAAGGGAAATGTATTTTTCATAAAAATTTCTCAATCTCTATCTTATCAAGTTTTCAGAAAGAGATTGATGAATCTATTTGTATCATTTTTTTTTATGAATCTCTTGAACTATGAAAATGATTTTGATGATTTGAATTTGAATGAGTTTTATCCGATCTTAATGATTTGAGATTTCTTATGCATGAATCCAGATATTTTACTATTTGATCTACTATGTTTCTTTTTTGCTATTTATAAAAGAAGAGATTTGTCAAAATGAAACATGTCTTTTGGTATTCATTACTTGATCTTTCATAATCTTTGATATTATATTTTTCATGACATGATTTTCATTATGTATAATTCCTTTATATTTATGGTTATATACCTTATGTTCTAAAAAGATGTAAAACTTGCTAAAATTACTAACTTGCATATCTCAAAAGATAAGTAAAAATTGCTAGCTTACACATTTCAAAGAGAAGGAAAACTTTTTAGCTTGCACATCTCAAAAGAGAAGCAAAGTTTGCTAGCACATTACAAGAAGAAGCAAAAAAATTGTCTATCTTACACATCTCAAGAGAAGCAAAAACTTGCTATCTTACAAATATTAAGAAAAGCAAAAATTACTAACTTTCATATCTCTAAAATATTGTTAGCTTTCATATTTAAAAAATTTGCTAGTTGTACTTTTCTCCCTTTTGTTTATGACAAAGGGGGAGAAATTATGATGATGATCATGCATCGTATGATGTAATTTTATATTTTAAAATTATATATAATGATTTGGATATTATGACTAAGTCGGCACTAAGAGGGGGGGTGAATTAGTGCCTATGTAAAAACCAACAGTTTCAAAACTTTTATTCGATAAAGCTTGTATTGGAAAGATGAGTTTAACTTGAAAGTGTGTTCGTAAGCGTAGTGAAAGTAATAAGCAAGTAAATCAGTTTGCAATATAAATAAAAGACATGAAAGAAATGCAAAGTAAGTTTTATAGTGGTTCGGTCGTCATGACCTATTTCCACTCTCGATTCCTCTTCACTCGAAGCCACCGGCTTCCACTATTGATTTTCTTTCAACGGGCGAAGATCAACTACCCTTACAACTCTTCTCCTTTTTACAAGCTCAAGAAAGATCCTTTACACCACTCTCTTTTAGACCTAGATCTCACTTCTCCCTTTAGAAGAACTTTCTAAATACTAGGAATGAGTGACTTAGTCTTCAAGAGAGATTACAATTTTTTTTCACAATGATTCTTTCCCCCCTTTCAACTCACTTTTTGTTCAATTTTTGTATTCTATATAAGAATATCTAGGGTATTTATAGACCCCAAATAGCTTCAAAATTAGAGCAAAAAAAGGTTTCATCCCAAATTTCTCGGGTCCTGACGATACCACTACTTATGTTGGGTAGTACCATCGCCTACAGCATTGACACTGGACAGTATCACCGCTTAGTCTGATGGTACTACCACCTGACATAGTTTGGGAGACTATGCTCGGGTGGTACCATCGCCCAATCTGGTGGTACTATCACTTGACACAGTCTTGACTGTATTTGGGCGGGACCACCGCCCAATCTGGCGGTATAACCACCCGACATAATCTTGAAGATTGTGTCTAAGTAGTACCATCGTCAGACCTTACTACAGGACATTTAATGGGCAAAATAATAAGTCCAATTGGCCCCTAATTGAGTTGGCATTGTTTCACTCTAATACCGACTCAATTAGACCTAAACTAATTCGATCTAGACAAATTATTACAAGCATGAATCCTATGTTGTTCGGCATGTCATTGGTTCATTCGGTGCTTTGTTTGATCCTTTGGTCCATCCTCCTCTCATTCGGTAGATTGCCCAATCAGCATGTTGTCTTCTCGTAATATGTGATCTCCTTAGTGCAATGTCTAATCTTCTTGGCCTGATGCCCAAACTCATGGCACAAAGCCTTTTGCTGACACGTCGACATATCCTTCAACCCGACGTCCAATCTTCTGATATGTTCACTCGGGCCCAACATCTGATTCCTCCTACTTTAATCAATTTGCCTCTCCTTGATCGAAGCTAGTCCTCACTCAAAATACATATTAGATTATAACCTCATCAATTGATTTCATCATCAAAATCCGAGATTCAACAATCCCTCCCTTTTTTATGATGACAACCAATTGATGACATAGTTTAACTAAACTCCCCCTATCAATATGTCATATCGATAGAACTTTATAATTCATAGAATTATAAGTATTTTACCATTACATGCAACATCAATATTGAAGGAACCAATCGTATCATTGCATGCAACATAAAATCATACGTAATCAAAACATCTAAGTACATCATCCCATGCATGATTATCATCATAACTTATACATCATCATCATATCTTCTCCCCCTTTGTTATCAACAAAAAGGAGAAGCGCAACTATCAATTTTGAAATATGCAAGCTAGTAATTTAACAAATTTTTTATCATTTTAGAACATGCAAGTTAGCAAATTTTAGAGATGTGCAAGTTTAGCGATATTTGATTTTCTTTAGCAACGTGCAAGTTAGCAATTTTTGATATTCTTGAAATGTGTAAGCTAGCAAGTTCTTTGCTTCTCTTTGAAATGTGCAAACTAGCAATTTTTCTCCCTCTTTGTCATTGTCAAAAAGAAGGGAAGAATACAATATTATAATTCTCTTTTCTTTACATCAATTTTCAAATCATGACAAAGATAAAGTATCAATCTTATTTCAATATAGTATATTGAAACAAGGTACCATTTTAGAAAATGATAATTGTTGACTTTCACATCATTTTATAAAAAAATCATAAGTATTGCATGCATCATTCCAAATTATAAATATTTCAAATCATGATGGTATCAAAATATCAAATTACATTATATCCTACCATGCATAATCATAAATTCTCATTTGTATTTATCAATATAATATCATGAGTATTTCATGCATAATTTCATATCATCATATAAAAAATATCAAAAAAAATTAATTGGGTGATGAGATATACACTTCACGAATACAAGGGAGTTATGAACCAAATTTCAAGAGAAAAATTGTGATTCTTTTCAGATGACTCAAATTACGAAAAGAGGAATCATAGTAAATGAACTTGATTCATAAAAAATCTTATGTTATAATTCCAAAGATTCACAGAAGAATCATGATTCATTTAAATAATTCTTCTTTTTAGTAAATAGCGAAAAGAATAGTAGGAGAACAAAATATGAAAAATCTTGATTCATAATAAATCTTAATTCATAAATATCAAGTGAAAGAATCAAGATTGTTTAGATGAATCTCTTCTTTAACAAAAAGAAACATAGGAGAATAAAAGATCTTGTTCATGTATAAAAAAATCTTAAGTTGTCAAGAATATGATTTATAAAAAAAAATCCTCTTAAATAATAAGAAGAAATGATACGAGAATACATAATAAGATATCTTGATTCATAAAAGAATTCAAGTTATAATTCCTAGGAATCAAGAGAAAAATCATCATTCATTTAGATAAATCAAATAGCAGAAAGAAGAATCATAGTAAAAGATCTTGATTTATAAAAATCTCAAGTTATAATTATAAAGGAATCGAGATCATGATTTGGATAAAAAATTATTCAAATTTAAATAATCAAAATCACATTTATAGTTCAAGAGATTAAAAATAAATAAATTATTTAAATTGATTCATTAATCTCTTTTTAAAAAATTTGATAAGTTGGAGAAATTTTCAAGAAAAATGTATTCCCTTTTTATTTCATATAAGCATATCATTATTTTTTATGCCAAATAAAAACATGCATCATCGTTTAAAACCGAAAGAGCAAGATTTATCATAAAAATTATCAAGATCAAAAGTGTAACACATAATTCCAGAACATATGATTTCAAATCATCATTGCATCAAATCCTCGTACATAATATAAAATCATCAAGAATGATATCAAACCTTTTAATATTTTCATTACATCATTAAAACATCAAGCATGATTTTATTAACCATAAAATATTTTTAATCAAAATCATTTTGTTTGTTGTAATAATGTATTTTTCTTTTTAAGTGAATCTAAATTTTCATGCTTAGTGATAGGAGTTAACATGCAATTGTCATGCTCTTTTTTTTTTTTTCAAAATCACTAGAAAGAGAAACATAAATTTTTTGTATATTTTTTATTTCTTACTAACTAATTTAAAATCATCAAACAACGCGCAAGTAATAAGTCATTAATAAATGCACATTATGATTTTTTTGGATGACACAAATTGCGAAAAGAGGAATAATAGTAAATGAACTTGATTCGTAAAAAATCATGTTATAATTTTAAAGATTCATAGAAAAATCATGATTCATTTAAATAATTTTTTTTTTAGTAAATTGCAAAAAGAATCGTAGGAGAACAAAATATGAAAAATCTTGATTCATAATAAATTTTAATTTATAAATATCAAGTGAAAGAATCAAGATTAGTTTAGATGAATCTATTTTTTAACAAAAAGGAATATACGAGAATAAAAGATCTAGTTCATGTATAAAAAAAAATCTCAAGTTATCAAGAACATGATTCATAAAAAAAATCCTCTTAAATAATAAGAATGAATGATACGAGAATACATAATAAGAGATCTTTATTCATAAAAGAATTTAAGTTATAACTTTTAAGAATCGAAAGAAAAATCATCATTCATTTAGATAAATCATATAGCGAAAAGAAGAATCATAGTAAACGATTTTGATTCATAAAAATCTCAAGTTATAATTATCAAAGAATCGAGATCATAATTTAGATAAAAAATTATTCAAATTTAAATTATCAAAATCATGTATATAGTTTAAGAGATTAAAAATAAATAAAAAACATAAATTGATTTATTAATCTCTTTTTGAAAAATTTGATAAGATAGAGAAATTTTTTAAAAAATATATCCTCTTTTTATTTCATACAAGCATGCCTTTGTCTTTTATGCCAAATAAAAACATGCATCATCGTTTGAAACCGAAAGAGTAAGATTTATTAAAAATTATCAAGATCAAAAGTGTAACATATAATTCCAAAACATATGATTTCAAATCATCATTGCTTCAAATTCTCATAGATAATATAAAATCATCAAGCATGATATCAAACATTTTAAAATTTATATTACATCATTAAAATATCAAACATGATTTTTTTAATCATAAAATATTGTCAATCAAAATCATTTTGTTTGTTGTAATAATACATTTTTCTTTTTAAGTGAATCTAAATTTTCATGCTTAGTGATAAGAGTTAACATGTAATTGTCATGCTCTTTTTTTTTTTCTTCAAAATCACTAGAAAGAGAAACATAATTTTTTTGTATTTTTTTTATTTCTTACTAACTAATTTAAAATCATCAAACAACGCAAGTAATAAGTCAATAATAAATGCACATTTACTATTTCCTATATTTGTGATATCAATAATAAGTCCATGTAAATTAGTTATAGTGGTCTAGGGGTACTTAATTGACTTTTGGATTTGAAGATATTATTTATATATATTTTTTAATTTATAAATATCACAAATTTTATTTTTAATAAATTTTATTTTTGATATTTTTGATATTTTTTAATTCAAATTTAAGAAATTAATTTTATACTAATATGTTAGTCTCATGGGCCAAAGCCACATATCATTATTTAAAGTTAAAAAATGAGTTATATCATGTAAGTTATTATGATTAATAGTCTAAACATTGTCGCTTTCTAAAGCAATAAAGGATTTATTTCTATTTGATATGTCCAATAATGCAAGTTTAAGAGTTTAAATTTAACTTTATATTCTTTATCATGAGTTGAAACACCTCTTATATTGTTATTTTGAATACTCTTTTATTTTACTCTTTAAATGCTATAGATTAGCTTCCACATTGGGTATTATTAGGATATATTGTTGGCACTAAATATTTAGTTATTCTATTTGGAGTTGTTATTCTTATTTATATAATCACCTGAAAAGCAATGATGATGGAAATATTTGGGAATTCGCTCGATGTAAAACCCAACTCTCTTTATCTTCCTATTGGGTGTTTCGCTTTGCTCACAATACCTTTCTCGATCAGGAGGTTATAATTTTCCTTCAAGATAGAGAGACAAAAACGAAGATGAATTCTCAATCAGATCCATTTCGTACAACACGCGAAGCATAAAAGAATTAGAAGAACTAAATCTCAAACACCTATTTATCTACTACTGTCGTGTCATCGGAGAGGAAGACGACAACTACTCCACGAGATCTTGTAGTGGCTCGACTCCTAAAGGCAAGTCGGTGAACAGAGCGAGAATTCGGGAGAAACTTGTGGATTTCACGGAGCGGAAGCTGAATGATCTTGTTTTCACGGTGGAGAAGATGTCGGAGGAGCTGCGAACGATGAGATAGACCAGACCCTGAACTACAATGAACAGACATGCCTTCACCAACTCCTTGCTCGAGTCTTCGAAGACCATCATCATCGTTCACTTCACTTGCCTGAACTGATCCGAGGAGTCATTAATTGATATGAGAGAATGATCAAGAAGAGGTGCTTGCCGGCATATATATATATATATACATACTTGAAATCAATCCAAAGAAGCTTCCTTCTTCCCAAGCAGCTCCTTTGCTCATAGTTGAAATGGTCAAATAGTCTCATGAGCTAAACGAACGAGAGTCACACATAATTATTTTAAGACAAAGTCAAAAACTCAGTTGCTTTCATTGAACCCTTCCACGTTTTCTTTGATTAGAAAACATCAGATGTAAACATAGATATGAGATCCCTGGTGCCTCTAAAACATAATGAATATTTAAGCTCAATAAACAGTAGTCTCTACTTAATACTAGTACAAATCTTGCTATTGTTGGACGTGAAAGTGATGTGTAGTTGCTCCGTTCTCAACACACAGGTTTCATTACGAGTTGGTAGACAAAAATGGTAAACTGTTCATCTCGTTGTATTACTCGAGAACAATTTGTGTTGATTATAGAAGCCTAAGCCTAAGATAATCATCAATGAAGATGATAGAGTTTATGGTTACATTTTACCCCCGTCAAATTCCTCGTGTTTCGTAGTCTGAATGATGTCATGATCCTTTGTGCATAGTTGAAAGGATCGAAGTCGTCTCAAAAATCGAGTGATAGTGACACATGATCTTATTATTTGTATTTTTTAATCCCCGTGAAAAGTCAAAGTTCAGTTCCGATTCTTTGAACAGTCACACATTGTAGAAAATTAATAGAAACATTAGCTCTTGCGCATTCATGCATGCATGCATTTGGAAACGAAGGTTGTGGAGACAGTAAGATGTTACGTATTAATCTGCATGTAGGGTATGAGTGGAACTAGGATAGGAGTGAGTAAGGTATTATAATTATGCTATCAATAATAATTTTCCTGAGAACTTATCAATTTTACCAGAATTTTCAATAAATTCAAGATAAAATAAAAATTATTGGCATTTGAAACTTCACATTATAATATTTATTTTATCCAAAAATCAATATTAGATAATATTACGAATAGACTTTTTTTGTGAAGATAAGCGTCATTCTTCAATCTTATGATGTTCTTGGCTTCTTGACAAGGAAGCCTCCAACATTCTTCAATCCTGGAATCAATGATGTGGCTAAGCCAGGCATGGAAGCAACCAGTCGCTTAAGTCTACGAAACCTTTAGCAAGTTGATCAAGATCTTGAGACGATGGAGTTGATGGAATTTGTGGGTCACTCTATTACTTATTCTCCTATGTTCAATGGGACGGGCTACGCGTATTTGAAAACATGAATGAGAGTTTTCTTGCTTTCTATGAGCTTTGATTTATGAAATATTATCGAATATGATTTTCAAATACCCTCTAAACCTATGAATGAATGGAATAATTTTAAGAAAAAATTATTTTCGTTAAATGCTAAAGCTATGATTGCTTTGTTTTGTGCTTTATACAAAAATGAGTTTAATCATATTTTGATATGCAAAACTGCACATAATATTTGACACACTCTTGAAATCACTCATGAAGGCCCAAGTAGGTTAAAAGAATCTAAGATAAATCTTTTGATGCATAGTTTTGAATTATTTCGAATGAAACCAAGCAAAACCATTGGAGACATGTACTCTCATTTTACGGATGTCATCAATGGTTTAAAAGCACTTGGTAAAAGTTTTTCTCACCTCGAACTTGTTAATAAAATTTTATGATCTCTTCCTAAAAATTGGGATCTGAAAGTAACTGCTATTTAAGAAGTAAAGGACTTTAACTATTTTCCACTTGAAGAACTCATAGGGTCATTAATGACATATGAAATGACATGTAAGGCACACGATGCACATGATGAATATAAGAATAACCTTCCAAAGAACAAGAAAAATATGACACTTAGAACAAAAGAAGACCACTCGAGCAAAAGATAAGTGATGGTGACTTTGAACTCATCACAAGAAAATTTAAAGAGTTCATAAAATAAGAATCTAATAATAAAAAAAAACTTACAAAGAAAATACTGTCAAGAAAAAAAAAGTACATAAGGTAACTTGGGACGAGTCAAGTACATCCGAAGACGAGGATCAAACTGATGAAGACGAAGTGACGAACTATGCTTTGACGACTCTCCATAATGAGGTAAATGACTCAACCGAAACCCCTTTACCTTATAATGAATTGCTTGATACATTCTATGAGTTGTTTGATGATTTTAAATTAGTTAGTAACAAATATAAAATGGTAAAAAAAGTATCATGCTTTTCTTTCTAGTAAATTTAAAAAATTAAAAAATGAGCATGATAATTATATGTTAACCTCTGAATTTGAAAAATTAGATTCATACAAAAAGAAAAATTTGTTATTACAATAAACATTAGAAAATTTTAAAATTAGTAGTAAATCATTAGACATGATCCTTGCTAACATAGAAAAGTAGAAATCTATTTTGTAAGTAGCAATACTCAACAAAAATTAACTTTATTTGTTAAAGGACCCATATTACAAGTTTTCCCTGAAAATAAATGTAATTTTTGTGGTAGACATGGTCATTTTACTTATAAATATTTATTCAAATATTATAAATCATATAATTTTATTTGGGTTCCCAAACGAATCATAAAGGACTTAATGCCAATAGACAAGATATGACCCAAAGTCAAATGGGTACTTATAGCAAATCCACCTTTCTTGTAAAAAATGGGACTTGATAGTGGATGCTCAAAGCATATGAATGGACATCCAAAATAATTAACAAAGCTCACTAGCTGAAATAACAATAATAAAAGAAATTTGATTGAAATTAGAATTATTGGCAATAAATCTTTTGATTGAAGACTTTTTATTTTTTAATGTGTTGTACTATTGATTTTTGTCATGATTAAACTTATTTTTCTTTTAAACGATGATGCATAGATTTGGCATAAAATACTTGGGCATGCTTTTATGAAATCAATCATCTAAATTGAAACAAAAAAAGGGAAATGTATTTTTCATAAAAATTTCTCAATCTCTATCTTATCAAGTTTTCAGAAAGAGATTGATGAATCTATTTGTATCATTTTTTTTTTTGAATCTCTTGAACTATGAAAATGATTTTGATGATTTGAATTTGAATGAGTTTTATCCGATCTTGATGATTTGAGATTTCTTATGCATGAATCCAGATATTTTACTATTTGATCTACTATGTTTCTTTTTTGCTATTTATAAAAGAAGAGATTTGTCAAAATGAAACATGTCTTTTGGTATTCATTACTTGATCTTTCATAATCTTTGATATTATATTTTTCATGACATGATTTTCATTATGTATAATTCCTTTATATTTATGGTTATATACCTTATGTTATAATTAGAGCATTGATGTAAAAGAAAAAACAAATTATACCATTATATTCTTTTCTTCTTTTTAACAATGACAAAAGGGGATAAAGTCTTGCTAGCTTGCACATCGCATAGAAAAGCAAAATTGCTAACTTGCATGTTCTAAAATGATATAAAATTTGCTAGCTTATATGCTATAAAATAATATAAAGCTTGCTAAATTACTAGCTTGCATGTTCTAAAAAGATGTAAAACTTGCTAAAATTACTAACTTGCATATCTCAAAAGATAAGTAAAAATTGCTAGCTTACACATTTCAAAGAGAAGGAAAACTTTTTAGCTTGCACATCTCAAAAGAGAAGCAAAGTTTGCTAGCACATTACAAGAAGAAGCAAAAAAATTGTCTATCTTACACATCTCAAGAGAAGCAAAAACTTGCTATCTTACAAATATTAAGAAAAGCAAAAATTACTAACTTTCATATCTCTAAAATATTGTTAGCTTTCATATTTAAAAAATTTGCTAGTTGTACTTTTCTCCCTTTTGTTGATGACAAAGGGGGAGAAATTATGATGATGATCATGCATCGTATGATGTAATTTTATATTTTAAAATTATATATAATGATTTGGATATTATGACTAAGTCGGCACTAAGAGGGGGGGTGAATTAGTGCCTATGTAAAAACCAACAGTTTCAAAACTTTTATTCGATAAAGCTTGTATTGGAAAGATGAGTTTAACTTGAAAGTGTGTTCGTAAGCGTAGTGAAAGTAATAAGCAAGTAAATCAGTTTGCAATATAAATAAAAGACATGAAAGAAATGCAAAGTAAGTTTTATAGTGGTTCGGTCGTCATGACCTATTTCCACTCTCGATTCCTCTTCACTCGAAGCCACCGGCTTCCACTATTGATTTTCTTTCAACGGGCGAAGATCAACTACCCTTACAACTCTTCTCCTTTTTACAAGCTCAAGAAAGATCCTTTACACCACTTTCTTTTAGACCTAGATCTCACTTCTCCCTTTAGAAGAACTTTCTAAATACTAGGAATGAGTGACTTAGTCTTCAAGAGAGATTACAATTTTTTTTCACAATGATTCTTTCCCCCCTTTCAACTCACTTTTTGTTCAATTTTTGTATTCTATATAAGAATATCTAGGGTATTTATAGACCCCAAATAGCTTCAAAATTAGAGCAAAAAAAGGTTTAATCCCAAATTTCTCGGGTCCTGACGATACCACTACTTATGTTGGGTAGTACCATCGCCTACAGCATTGACACTAGACAGTATCACCGCTTAGTCTGATGGTACTACCACCTGACATAGTTTGGGAGACTATGCTCGGGTGGTACCATCGCCCAATCTGGTGGTACTATCACTTGACACAGTCTTGACTGTATTTGGGCGGGACCACCGCCCAATCTGGCGGTATAACCACCCGACATAATCTTGAAGATTGTGTCTAAGTAGTACCATCGTCAGACCTTACTACAGGACATTAAATGGGCAAAATAATAAGTCCAATTGGCCCCTAATTGAGTTGGCATTGTTTCACTCTAATACCGACTCAATTAGACCTAAACTAATTCGATCTAGACAAATTATTACAAGCATGAATCCTATGTTGTTCGGCATGTCATTGGTTCATTCGGTGCTTTGTTTGATCCTTTGGTCCATCCTCCTCTCATTCGGTAGATTGCCCAATCAGCATGTTGTCTTCTCGTAATATGTGATCTCCTTAGTGCAATGTCTAATCTTCTTGGCCTGATGCCCAAACTCATGGCACAAAGCCTTTTGCTGACACGTCGACATATCCTTCAACCCGACGTCCAATCTTCTGATATGTTCACTCGGGCCCAACATCTGATTCCTCCTACTTTAATCAATTTGCCTCTCCTTGATCGAAGCTAGTCCTCACTCAAAATACATATTAGATTATAACCTCATCAATTGATTTCATCATCAAAATCCGAGATTCAACAATCCCTCCCTTTTTTATGATGACAACCAATTGATGACATAGTTTAACTAAACTCCCCCTATCAATATGTCATATCGATAGAACTTTATAATTCATAGAATTATAAGTATTTTACCATTACATGCAACATCAATATTGAAGGAACCAATCGTATCATTGCATGCAACATAAAATCATACGTAATCAAAACATCTAAGTACATCATCCCATGCATGATTATCATCATAACTTATACATCATCATCATATCTTCTCCCCCTTTGTTATCAACAAAAAGGAGAAGCGCAACTATCAATTTTGAAATATGCAAGCTAGTAATTTAACAAATTTTTTATCATTATAGAACATGCAAGTTAGCAAATTTTAGAGATGTGCAAGTTTAGCGATATTTGATTTTCTTTAGCAACGTGCAAGTTAGCAATTTTTGATATTCTTGAAATGTGTAAGCTAGCAAGTTCTTTGCTTCTCTTTGAAATGTGCAAACTAGCAATTTTTCTCCCTCTTTGTCATTGTCAAAAAGAAGGGAAGAATACAATATTATAATTCTCTTTTCTTTACATCAATTTTCAAATCATGACAAAGATAAAGTATCAATCTTATTTCAATATAGTATATTGAAACAAGGTACCATTTTAGAAAATGATAATTGTTGACTTTCACATCATTTTATAAAAAAATCATAAGTATTGCATGCATCATTCCAAATTATAAATATTTCAAATCATGATGGTATCAAAATATCAAATTACATTATATCCTACCATGCATAATCATAAATTCTCATTTGTATTTATCAATATAATATCATGAGTATTTCATGCATAATTTCATATCATCATATAAAAAATATCAAAAAAAATTAATTGGGTGATGAGATATACACTTCACGAATACAAGGGAGTTATGAACCAAATTTCAAGAGAAAAATTGTGATTCTTTTCAGATGACTCAAATTACGAAAAGAGGAATCATAGTAAATGAACTTGATTCATAAAAAATCTTATGTTATAATTCCAAAGATTCACAGAAGAATCATGATTCATTTAAATAATTCTTCTTTTTAGTAAATAGCGAAAAGAATAGTAGGAGAACAAAATATGAAAAATCTTGATTCATAATAAATCTTAATTCATAAATATCAAGTGAAAGAATCAAGATTGTTTAGATGAATCTCTTCTTTAACAAAAAGAAACATAGGAGAATAAAAGATCTTGTTCATGTATAAAAAAATCTTAAGTTGTCAAGAATATGATTTATAAAAAAAAATCCTCTTAAATAATAAGAAGAAATGATACGAGAATACATAATAAGATATCTTGATTCATAAAAGAATTCAAGTTATAATTCCTAGGAATCAAGAGAAAAATCATCATTCATTTAGATAAATCAAATAGCAGAAAGAAGAATCATAGTAAAAGATCTTGATTTATAAAAATCTCAAGTTATAATTATAAAGGAATCGAGATCATGATTTGGATAAAAAATTATTCAAATTTAAATAATCAAAATCACATTTATAGTTCAAGAGATTAAAAATAAATAAATTATTTAAATTGATTCATTAATCTCTTTTTAAAAAAATTGATAAGATGGAGAAATTTTCAAGAAAAATGTATTCCCTTTTTATTTCATATAAGCATATCATTATTTTTTATGCCAAATAAAAACATGCATCATCGTTTAAAACCGAAAGAGCAAGATTTATCATAAAAATTATCAAGATCAAAAGTGTAACACATAATTCCAGAACATATGATTTCAAATCATCATTGCATCAAATCCTCGTACATAATATAAAATCATCAAGAATGATATCAAACCTTTTAATATTTTCATTACATCATTAAAACATCAAGAATGATTTTATTAACCTTAAAATATTTTTAATCAAAATCATTTTGTTTGTTGTAATAATGTATTTTTCTTTTTAAGTGAATCTAAATTTTCATGCTTAGTGATAGGAGTTAACATGCAATTGTCATGCTTTTTTTTTTTTTTCAAAATCACTAGAAAGAGAAACATAAATTTTTTGTATATTTTTTATTTCTTACTAACTAATTTAAAATCATCAAACAACGCGCAAGTAATAAGTCATTAATAAATGCACATTATGATTTTTTTGGATGACACAAATTGCGAAAAGAGGAATAATAGTAAATGAACTTGATTCGTAAAAAATCATGTTATAATTTTAAAGATTCATAGAAAAATCATGATTCATTTAAATAATTTTTTTTTTAAATGAACTTGCTCGAGTCTTCGAAGACCATCATCATCGTTCACTTCACTTGCCTGAACTGATCCGAGGAGTCGTTAATTGATATGAGAGAATGATCAAGAAGAGGTGCTTGCTGGCATATATATATATATATATATATATATATATATATATATATATATATATATATATATATATATATATATATATATATATATATATATATATATATATATATATATATATATATATATATATATATATATATATATATATATATATATATATATATACATACTTGAAATCAATCCAAAGAAGCTTCCTTCTTCCCAAGCAGCTCCTTTGCTCATAGTTGAAATGGTCAAAGAGTCTCATGAGCTAAACGAACGAGAGTCACACATAATTCTTTTAAGACAAAGTCAAAAACTCATTTGCTTTCATTGAACCCTTCCACATTTTCTATGATTAGAAAACATAAGATGCAAACATAGATATGAGATTCCTGGTGCCTCTACAACATAATGAATAATTAAGCTTAATAGTCTAAACATTATCACTTTCTAAAGCAATAAAGGATTTATTTCTATTTGATATGTCCAATAATGCAAGTTTAAGAATTTAAATTTAACTTTATATTCTTTTATCATGAGTTGAAACACCTCTTATATTGTTATTTTGAATACTCTTTTATTAACTCTTTAAATGCTATAGCTTAGCTTCCACATTGGGTATTATTAGGATATATTGTTGGCTCTTGATATTTAGTTACTAGTTTTTTTTTTTTTTTTTCTATCTATTTGGAGTTGTTATTCTTATTTATATAATCACCTGAAAAGCAATGATGATGGAAATATTTGGGAATTCGCTCGATGTAAAACCCAACTCTCTTTATCTTCCTATTGAGTGTTTCGCTTTTCTCACAATACCTTTCTCGATCAGGAGGTTATAATTTTCCTTCAAGATAGAGAGACAAAAACGAATACGAAGATGAATTCTCAATCAGCTCCATTTCGTACAACACGCGAAGCATAAAAGAATTAGAAGAACTAAATCTCAAACACCTATTTATCTACTACTATCGTGTCATCGGAGAGGAAGACGACAACTACTCCACGAGATCTTGTAGTGGCTCGACTCCTGAAGGCAAGTCGGAGAACAGAGCGAGTATTCGGGAGAAACTTATGGATTTCACGGAGCGGAAGCTGAATGATCTTGTTTTCACGGTGGAGAAGATGTCGGAGGAGCTGCGAACGATGAGATAGATCAGACCCTGAACTACAATGAACAGACATGCCTTCACCAACTCCTTGCTCGAGTCTTCGAAGACCATCATCATCGTTCACTTCACTTGCCTGAACTGATCCGAGGAGTCGTTAATTGATATGAGAGAATGATCAAGAAGAGGTGCTTGCTGGCATATATATATATACATACTTGAAATCAATCCAAAGAAGCTTCCTTCTTCCCAAGCAGCTCCTTTGCTCATAGTTGAAATGGTCAAATAGTCCTATGAGCTAAACGAACGAGAGTCACACATAATTATTTTAAGACAAAGTCAAAAACTCAGTTGCTTTCATTGAACCCTTCCACGTTTTCTATGATTAGAAAACATCAGATGTAAACATAGATATGAGATCCCTGGTGCCTCTAAAACATAATGAATAATTAAGCTCAATAAACAGTAGTCTCTACTTAATACTAGTATAAATCTTGCTATTGTTGGACGTGAAAGTGATGTGTAGGTGCTCCGTTCTCAACACACAGGTTTTATTACGAGTTGGTAGACAAAAATGGTAAACTGTTCATCTCGTTGTATTACTCGAGAACAATTTGTGTTGATTATAGAAGCCTAAGCCTAAGATAATCATCAATGAAGATGATAGAGTTTATGGTTACATTTTACCCCCGTCAAATTCCTCGTGTTTCGTAGTCTGAATGATGTCATGATCCTTTGTGCATAGTTGAAAGGATCGAAGTCGTCTCAAAAACCGAGTGATAGTGACACATGATCTTATTATTTGTATTTTTTAATCCCCGTGAAAAGTCAAAGTTCAGTTCCGATTCTTTGAACAGTCACACATTGTAGAAAATTAATAGAAACATTAGCTCTTGCGCATTCATGCATGCATGCATTTGGAAACGAAGGTTGTGGAGACAGTAAGATGTTACGTATTAATCTGCATGTAGGGTATGAGTGGAACGAGGATAGGAGTGAGTAAGGTATTATAATTAAGCTATCAATAATAATTTTCCTGAGAACTTATCAATTTTACCAGAATTTTCAATAAATTCAAGATAAAATAAAATTTATTGGCATTTGAAACTTCACATTATAATATTTATTTTATCCAAAAATTAATATTAGATAATATTACGAATAGACTTTTTTTGTGAAGATAAGCGTCATTCTTCAATCTTATGATGTTCTTGGCTTCTTAACAAGGAAGCCTCCAACATTCTTCAATCCTGGAATCAATGATGTGGCTAAGCCATGCATGGAAGCAACCAATCGCTTAAGTCTACGAAACCTTTAGCAAGTTGATCAAGATCTTGAGGCGATGGAGTTGATGGAATTTGTGGGTCACTCTATCACTTATTCTCCTATGTTCAATGGGACGGGCTATGTGTATTTGAAAACATGAATGAGAGTTTTCTTGCTTTCTATGAGCTTTGATTTATGAAATATTATCGAATATGATTTTCAAATACCCTCTAAACCTATGAATGAATGGAATAATTTTAAGAAAAAATTATTTTCGTTAAATGCTAAAGCTATGATTGCTTTGTTTTGTGCTTTATACAAAAATGAGTTTAATCATATTTTGATATGCAAAACTGCACATAATATTTGACACACTCTTGAAATCACTTATGAAGGCCCAAGTAGGCTAAAAGAATCTAAGATAAATCTTTTGATGCATAGTTTTGAATTATTTCGAATGAAACCAAGCAAAACCATTGGAGACATGTACTCTCATTTTATGGATGTCATCAATGGTTTAAAAGTATTTGGTAAAAGTTTTTCTCACCTCGAACTTGTTAATAAAATTTTATGATCTCTTCCTAAAAATTGGGATCTGAAAGTAACTGCTATTTAAGAAGTAATGGACTTTAACTATTTTCCACTTGAAGAACTCATAGGGTCATTAATGACATATGAAATGACATGTAAGGCACACGATGCACATGATGAATATAAGAATAACCTTCCAAAGAACAAGAAAATATGACACTTAGAACAAAAGAAGACCACTCGAGCAAAAGATAAGTGATGGTGACTTTGAACTCATCACAAGAAAATTTAAAGAGTTCATAAAATAAGAATCTAATAATAAAAATAAACTTAAAAAAAAATACTGTCAAGAAAAAAAAAGTACATAAGGTAACTTGGGACGAATTAAGTACATCTGAAGACGAGGATCAAACTGATGAAGACGAAGTGACGAACTATGCTTTGACGACTCTCCATAATGAGGTTAATGACTCAACCGAAACCCCTTTACCTTATAATGAATTGCTTGATACATTCTATGAGTTGTTTGATGATTTTAAATTAGTTAGTAACAAATATAAAATGGTAAAAAAAGTATCATGCTTTTCTTTCTAGTAAATTTAAAAAATTAAAAAATGAGCATGATAATTATATGTTAACCTCTGAATTTGAAAAATTAGATTCATACAAAAAGAAAATTTTGTTATTACAATAAACATTAGAAAATTTTAAAATTAGTAGTAAATCATTAGACATGATCCTTGCTAACAAAGGTCATGTACATAGAAAAGTAGAAATCTATTTTGTAAGTAGCAATACTCAACAAAAATTAACTTTATTTGTTAAAGGACCCACATTACAAGTTTTCCCTGAAAATAAATGTAATTTTTGTGGTAGACATGATCATTTTACTTATAAATATTTATTCAAATATTATAAATCGTATAAATTTATTTGGGTTCCCAAAGGAATCATAAAGGACTTAATGCCAATAGACAAGATATGACCCAAAGTCAAATGGGTACTTATAGCAAATCCACCTTTCTTGTAAAAAATGGGACTTGATAGTGGATGCTCAAAGCATATGAATGGACATCCAAAATAATTAACAAAGCTCACTAGCTGAAATAACAATAATAAAAGAAATTTGATTGAAATTAGAATTATTGGTAATAAATCTTTTGATTGAAGACTTTTTATTTTTTAATGTGTTGTACTATTGATTTTTGTCATGATTAAACTTATTTTTCTTTTAAACGATGATGCATAGATTTGGCATAAAATACTTGGGCATGCTTTTATGAAATCAATTATCTAAATTGAAACAAAAAAAGGGAAATGTATTTTTCATAAAAATTTCTCAATCTCTATCTTATCAAGTTTTCAGAAAGAGATTGATGAATCTATTTGTATCGTTTTTTTTTTTGAATCTCTTGAACTATGAAAATGATTTTGATGATTTGAATTTGAATGAGTTTTATCCGATCTTGATGATTTGAGATTTCTTATGCATGAATCCAGATATTTTACTATTTGATCTACTATGTTTCTTTTTTGCTATTTATAAAAGAAGAGATTTGTCAAAATGAAACATGTCTTTTGGTATTCATTACTTGATCTTTCATAATCTTTGATATTATATTTTTCATGACATGATTTTCATTATGTATAATTCCTTTATATTTATGGTTATATACCTTATGTTATAATTAGAGCATTGATGTAAAAGAAAAAACAAATTATACCATTATATTCTTTTCTTCTTTTTAACAATGACAAAAGGGGATAAAGTCTTGCTAGCTTGCACATCGCATAGAAAAGCAAAATTGCTAACTTGCATGTTCTAAAATGATATAAAATTTGCTAGCTTATATGCTATAAAATAATATAAAGCTTGCTAAATTACTAGCTTGCATGTTCTAAAAAGATGTAAAACTTGCTAAAATTACTAACTTGCATATCTCAAAAGATAAGTAAAAATTGCTAGCTTACACATTTCAAAGAGAAGGAAAACTTTTTAGCTTGCACATCTCAAAAGAGAAGCAAAGTTTGCTAGCACATTACAAGAAGAAGCAAAAAAATTGTCTATCTTACACATCTCAAGAGAAGCAAAAACTTGCTATCTTACAAATATTAAGAAAAGCAAAAATTACTAACTTTCATATCTCTAAAATATTGTTAGCTTTCATATTTAAAAAATTTGCTAGTTGTACTTTTCTCCCTTTTGTTGATGACAAAGGGGGAGAAATTATGATGATGATCATGCATCGTATGATGTAATTTTATATTTTAAAATTATATATAATGATTTGGATATTATGACTAAGTCGGCACTAAGAGGGGGGGTGAATTAGTGCCTATGTAAAAACCAACAGTTTCAAAACTTTTATTCGATAAAGCTTGTATTAGAAAGATGAGTTTAACTTGAAAGTGTGTTCGTAAGCGTAGTGAAAGTAATAAGCAAGTAAATCAGTTTGCAATATAAATAAAAGACATGAAAGAAATGCAAAGTAAGTTTTATAGTGGTTCGGTCGTCATGACCTATTTCCACTCTCGATTCCTCTTCACTCGAAGCCACCGGCTTCCACTATTGATTTTCTTTCAACGGGCGAAGATCAACTACCCTTACAACTCTTCTCCTTTTTACAAGCTCAAGAAAGATCCTTTACACCACTCTCTTTTAGACCTAGATCTCACTTCTCCCTTTAGAAGAACTTTCTAAATACTAGGAATGAGTGACTTAGTCTTCAAGAGAGATTACAATTTTTTTTCACAATGATTCTTTCCCCCCTTTCAACTCACTTTTTGTTCAATTTTTGTATTCTATATAAGAATATCTAGGGTATTTATAGACCCCAAATAGCTTCAAAATTAGAGCAAAAAAAGGTTTCATCCCAAATTTCTCGGGTCCTGACGATACCACTACTTATGTTGGGTAGTACCATCGCCTACAGCATTGACACTGGACAGTATCACCGCTTAGTCTGATGGTACTACCACCTGACATAGTTTGGGAGACTATGCTCGGGTGGTACCATCGCCCAATCTGGTGGTACTATCACTTGACACAGTCTTGACTGTATTTGGGCGGGACCACCACCCAATCTGGCGGTATAACCACCCGACATAATCTTGAAGATTGTGTCTAAGTAGTACTATCGTCAGACCTTACTACAGGACATTAAATGGGCAAAATAATAAGTCCAATTGGCCCCTAATTGAGTTGGCATTGTTTCACTCTAATACCGACTCAATTAGACCTAAACTAATTCGATTTAGACAAATTATTACAAGCATGAATCCTATGTTGTTCGGCATGTCATTGGTTCATTCGGTGCTTTGTTTGATCCTTTGGTCCATCCTCCTCTCATTCGGTAGATTGCCCAATCAGTATGTTGTCTTCTTGTAATATGTGATCTCCTTAGTGCAATGTCTAATCTTCTTGGCCTGATGCCCAAACTCATGGCACAAAGCCTTTTGCTGACACGTCGACATATCCTTCAACCCGACGTCCAATCTTCTGATATGTTCACTCGGGCCCAACATCTAATTCCTCCTACTTTAATCAATTTGCCTCTCCTTGATCGAAGCTAGTCCTCACTCAAAATACATATTAGATTATAACCTCATCAATTGATTTCATCATCAAAATCCGAGATTCAACAATCCCTCCCTTTTTTATGATGACAACCAATTGATGACATAGTTTAACTAAACTCCCCCTATCAATATGTCATATTGATAGAACTTTATAATTCATAGAATTATAAGTATTTTACCATTACATGCAACATCAATATTGAAGGAACCAATCATATCATTGCATGCAACATAAAATCATACGTAATCAAAACATCTAAGTACATCATCCCATGCATGATTATCATCATAACTTATACATCATCATCATATCTTCTCCCCCTTTGTTATCAACAAAAAGGAGAAGCGCAACTATCAATTTTGAAATATGCAAGCTAGTAATTTAACAAATTTTTTATCATTTTAGAACATGCAAGTTAGCAAATTTTAGAGATGTGCAAGTTTAGCAATATTTGATTTTCTTTAGCAACATGTAAGTTAGCAATTTTTGATATTCTTGAAATGTGTAAGCTAGCAAGTTCTTTGCTTCTCTTTGAAATGTGCAAACTAGCAATTTTTCTCCCTCTTTGTCATTGTCAAAAAGAAGGGAAGAATACAATATTATAATTCTCTTTTCTTTACATCAATTTTCAAATCATGACAAAGATAAAGTATCAATCTTATTTCAATATAGTATTTTGAAACAAGGTACCATTTTAGAAAATGATAATTGTTGACTTTCACATCATTTTATAAAAAAATCATAAGTATTGCATGCATCATTCCAAATTATAAATATTTCAAATCATGATGGTATCAAAATATCAAATTACATTATATCCTACCATGCATAATCATAAATTCTCATTTGTATTTATCAATATAATATCATGAGTATTTCATGCATAATTTCATATCATCATATAAAAAATATCAAAAAAAATTAATTGGGTGATGAGATATACACTTCACGAATACAAGAGAGTTATGAACCAAATTTCAAGAGAAAAATTGTGATTCTTTCCAGATGACTCAAATTACGAAAAGAGGAATCATAGTAAATGAACTTGATTCATAAAAAATCTTATGTTATAATTCCAAAGATTCACAGAAGAATCATGATTCATTTAAATAATTCTTCTTTTTAGTAAATAGCGAAAAGAATAGTAGGAGAACAAAATATGAAAAATATTTATTCATAATAAATCTTAATTCATAAATATCAAGTGAAAGAATCAAGATTGTTTAGATGAATCTCTTCTTTAACAAAAAGAAACATAGGAGAATAAAAGATCTTGTTCATGTATAAAAAAAATCTTAAGTTGTCAAGAATATGATTCATAAAAAAAAATCCTCTTAAATAATAAGAAGAAATGATACGAGAATACATAATAAGATATCTTGATTCATAAAAGAATTCAAGTTATAATTCCTAGGAATCAAGAGAAAAATCATCATTCATTTAGATAAATCAAATAGCAGAAAGAAGAATCATAGTAAAAGATCTTGATTCATAAAAATCTCAAGTTATAATTATAAAGGAATCGAGATCATGATTTGGATAAAAAATTATTCAAATTTAAATAATCAAAATCACATTTATAGTTCAAGAGATTAAAAATAAATAAATTATTTAAATTGATTCATTAATCTCTTTTTAAAAAATTTGATAAGATGGAGAAATTTTCAAGAAAAATGTATTCCCTTTTTATTTCATAGAAGCATATCTTTATTTTTTATGCCAAATAAAAACATGCATCATCGTTTAAAACAGAAAGAGCAAGATTTATCACAAAAATTATCAAGATCAAAAGTGTAACACATAATTCCAGAACATATGATTTCAAATCATCATTGCATCAAATCCTCATACATAATATAAAATCATCAAGAATGATATCAAACCTTTTAATATTTTCATTACATCATTAAAACATCAAGCATGATTTTATTAACCATAAAATATTTTTAATCAAAATCATTTTGTTTGTTGTAATAATGTATTTTTCTTTTTAAGTGAATCTAAATTTTCATGCTTCGTGATAGGAGTTAACATGCAATTGTCATGCTCTTTTTTTTTTTTTCAAAATCACTAGAAAGAGAAACATAAATTTTTTGTATATTTTTTATTTATTACTAACTAATTTAAAATCATCAAACAACGTGCAAGTAATAAGTCATTAATAAATGCATATTATAATTTTTTTGGATGACACAAATTGCAAAAAGAGGAATAATAGTAAATGAACTTGATTCATAAAAAATCATGTTATAATTTTAAAGATTCATAAAAAAATCATGATTCATTTAAATAATTTTTTTTTAGTAAATAGCAAAAAGAATCGTAGGAGAACAAAATATGAAAAATCTTGATTCATAATAAATTTTAATTTATAAATATCAAGTGAAAGAATCAAGATTAGTTTAGATGAATATATTCTTTAACAAAAAGAAATTTACGAGAATAAAAGATCTAGTTCATGTATAAAAAAAAATCTCAAATTATCAAGAACATGATTCATAAAAAAAATCCTCTTAAATAATAAGAATGAATGATACGAGAATACATAAAAAGAGATCTTTATTCATAAAAGAATTTAAGTTATAATTTTTAAGAATCAAAAGAAAAATCATCATTCATTTAGATAAATCATATAGCGAAAAGAAGAATCATAGTAAACGATTTTGATTCATAAAAATCTCAAGTTATAATTATCAAAGAATCGAGATCATAATTTAGATAAAAACTTATTTAAATTTAAATTATCAAAATCATGTATATAGTTTAAGAGATTAAAAATAAATAAAACACATAAATTGATTTATTAATCTCTTTTTGAAAAATTTGATAAGATAGAGAAATTTTTAAAAAAATATATCCTCTTTTTATTTCATACAAGCATGCCTTTGTCTTTTATGCCAAATAAAAACATGCATCATCGTTTGAAACCGAAAGTGTAAGATTTATTAAAAATTATCAAGATCAAAAGTGTAACATATAATTCCAAAACATATGATTTCAAATCATCATTGCTTCAAATTCTCATAGACAATATAAAATCATAAAGCATGATATCAAACATTTTAATATTTATATTACATCATTAAAATATCAAACATGATTTTTTTAATCATAAAATATTGTCAATCAAAATCATTTTGTTTGTTGTAATAATACATTTTTCTTTTTAAGTGAATCTAAATTTTCATGCTTAGTGATAAGAGTTAACATGCAATTGTCATGCTCTTTTATTTTTTCTTCAAAATCACTAGAAAGAGAAACATAATTTTTTTGAATTTTTTTAATTTCTTACTAACTAATTTAAAATCATCAAACAATGCAAGTAATAAGTCATTAATAAATGCACATTTACTATTTCCTATATTTGTGATATCAATAATAAGTCCATGTAAATTAGTTATAGTGGTCTAGGGGTACTTAATTGACTTTTGGATTTGAAGATATTATTTATATATATTTTTTAATTTATATATATCACAAATTTTATTTTTAATAAATTTTATTTTTGATATTTTTGATATTTTTTAATTCAAATTTAAGAAATTAATTTTATACTAATATGTTAGTCTCGTGGGCCAAAGCCACATATCATTATTTAAAGTTAAAAAATGAGTTATATCATGTAAGTTATTATGATTAATAGTCTAAACATTGTCGCTTTCCAAAGCAATAAAGGATTTATTTCTATTTGATATGTCCAATAATGCAAGTTTAAGAGTTTAAATTTAACTTTATATTCTTTATCATGAGTTGAAACACCTCTTATATTGTTATTTTGAATACTCTTTTATTTTACTCTTTAAATGCTATAGATTAACTTCCACATTGGGTATTATTAGGATATATTGTTGGCACTAGATATTTAGTTATTCTATTTGGAGTTGTTATTCTTATTTATATAATCACATGAAAAGCAATGATGATGGAAATATTTGGGAATTCGCTCGATATAAAACCCAACTCTCTTTATCTTCCTATTGGGTGTTTCGCTTTGCTCACAATACCTTTCTCGATCAGGAGGTTATAATTTTCCTTACATATAGAGAGACAAAAACGAAGATGAATTCTCAATCAGCTCCATTTCGTACAACACGCGAAGCATAAAAGAATTAGAAGAACTAAATCTCAAACACCTATGTATCTACTAATGTCATGTCATCGGAGAGGAAGACGACGACTACTCCACGAGATCTTGTAGTGGCTCGACTCATGAAGGCAAGTCGGTGAACAGAGCGAGTATTCGGGAGAAACTTGTAGATTTCATGGAGCGGAAGCTGAATGATCTTGTTTTCACGGTGGAGAAGATGTCGGAGGAGCTGCGAACGATGAGATAGACCAGTCCCTGAACTACAATGAACAGACATGCCTTCACCAACTCCTTGCTCGAGTCTTCGAAGACCATCATCATCGTTCATTTCACTTGCCTGAATGATCAAGAAGAGGTGCTTGCTAGCATATATATATATATACATACTTGAAATCAATCCAAAGAAGCTTCCTTCTTCCCAAGCAGCTCCTTTGCTCATAGTTGAAATGGTCAAATAGTCTCATGAGCTAAACGAACGAGAGTCACACATAATTATTTTAAGACAAAGTCAAAAACTCAGTTGCTTTCATTGAACCCTTCCACGTTTTCTATGATTAGAAAACATCAGATGTAAACATAGATATGAGATCCCTGGTGCCTCTAAAACATAATGAATAATTAAGCTCAATAAACAGCAGTCTCTACTTAATACTAGTACAAATCTTGCTATTGTTGGACGTGAAAGTGAAGTGTAGGTGCTCCGTTCTAAACACACAGGTTTCATTACGAGTTGGTAGACAAAAATGGTAAACTATTCATCTCGTTGTATTACTCGTGAACAATTTGTGTTGATTATAGAAGCCTAAGCCTAAGATAATCACCAATGAAGATGATAGAGTTTATGGTTACATTTTACCCCCGTCAAATTCCTCGTGTTTCGTAGTCTGAATGATGTCATGATCCTTTGTGCATAGTTGAAAGGATCGAAGTCGTCTCAAAAACCGAGTGATAGTGACACATGATCTTATTATTTGTATTTTTTAATCCCATTGAAAAGTCAAAGTTCAGTTCCGATTCTTTGAACAGTCACACATTGTAGAAAATTAATAGAAACATTAGCTCTTGCGCATTCATGCATGCATGCATTTGGAAACGAAGGTTGTGGAGACAGTAAGATGTTACGTATTAATCTGCATGTAGGGTATGAGTGGAACTAGGATAGGAGTGAGTAAGGTATTATAATTATGCTATCAATAATAATTTTCCTGAGAAGTTATCAATTTTACCAGAATTTTTAATAAATTCAAGATAAAATAAAAATTATTGGCATTTGAAACTTCACATTATAATATTTATTTTATCCAAAAATCAATATTTTGATAATATTACGAATAGACTTTTTTTGTGAAGATAAGCGTCATTCTTCAATCTTATGATGTTCTTGGCTTCTTGACAAGGAAGCCTCCAACATTCTTCAATCCTGGAATCAATGATGTGGCTAAGCCATGCATGGAAGCAACCAGTCGCTTAAGTCTACGAAACCTTTAGCAAGTTGATCAAGATCTTGAGACGATGGAGTTGATGGAATTTGTGGGTCACTCTATCACTTATTCTCCCATGTTCAATGGGACGGGCTATACGTATTTGAAAACATGAATGAGAGTTTTCTTGCTTTCTATGAGCTTTGATTTATGAAATATTATCGAATATGATTTTCAAATACCCTCTAAACCTATGAATGAATGGAATAATTTTAAGAAAAAATTATTTTCGTTAAATGCTAAAGCTATGATTGCTTTGTTTTGTGCTTTATACAAAAATGAGTTTAATCATATTTTGATATGCAAAACTTCACATAATATTTGACACACTCTTGAAATCACTCATGAAGGCCCAAGTAGGTTAAAAGAATCTAAGATAAATCTTTTGATTTATAGTTTTGAATTATTTCGAATGAAACCAAGTAAAACCATTGGAGACATGTACTCTTATTTTACGGATGTCATCAATGGTTTAAAAGCACTTGGTAAAAGTTTTTCTCACCTCGAACTTGTTAATAAAATTTTATGATCTCTTCCTAAAAATTGGGATATGAAAGTAACTGCTATTTAAGAAGTAAAGGACTTTAACTATTTTCCACTTGAAGAACTCATAGGGTCATTAATGACATATGAATTGACATGTAAGGCAAACGATGCACATGATGAATATAAGAATAACCTTCCAAAGAACAAGAAAAATATGACACTTAGAACAAAAGAAAACCACTCGAACAAAAGATAAGTGATGGTGACTTTGAACTCATCACAAGAAAATTTAAAGAGTTCATAAAATAAGAATCTAATAATAAAAATAAACTTAAAAAGAAAATACTGTCAAGAAAAAAAAAATACTTAAGGTAACTTGCGACGAATCAAGTACATCCGAAGACGAGGATCAAACTGATGAAGACGAAGTGACGAACTATGCTTTGACGACTCTCTACAATGACGTAAATAACTCAACCGAAACCCCTTTACCTTATAATGAATTGCTTGATACATTCTATGAGTTGTTTGATGATTTTTAATTAGTTAGTAACAAATATAAAATGGTAAAAAAAGTATCATGCTTTTCTTTCTAGTAAATTTAAAAAATTAAAAAATGAGCATGATAATTATATGTTAACCTCTAAATTTGAAAAATTAGATTCATACAAAAAGAAAAATTTGTTATTACAATAAACATTAGAAAATTTTAAAATTAGTAGTAAATCATTAGACATGATCCTTGCTAACAAAGGTCATGTACATAGAAAAGTAGAAATCTATTTTGTAAGTAGCAATACTCAACAAAAATTAACTTTATTTGTTAAAGGACCCACATTACAAGTTTTCCCTGAAAATAAATGTAATTTTTGTAGTAGACATGGTCATTTTACTTATAAATGTTTATTCAAAAATTATAAATCGTATAAATTTTTTTTTAGTAAATAGCAAAAAGAATCGTAGGAGAACAAAATATGAAAAATCTTGATTCATAATAAATTTTAATTTATAAATATCAAGTGAAAGAATCAAGATTAGTTTAGATGAATCTATTCTTTAACAAAAAGGAATATACAAGAATAAAAGATCTAGTTCATGTATAAAAAAAAATCTCAAGTTATCAAGAACATGATTCATAAAAAAAATCCTCTTAAATAATAAGAATGAATGATACGAGAATACATAATAAGAGATCTTTATTCATAAAAGAATTTAAGTTATAATTTTTAAGAATCAAAAGAAAAATCATCATTCATTTAGATAAATCATATAGCGAAAAGAAGAATCATAGTAAACGATTTTGATTCATAAAAATCTCAAGTTATAATTATCAAAGAATCAAGATCATAATTTAGATAAAAAATTATTCAAATTTAAATTATCAAAATCATGTATATAGTTCAAGAGATTAAAAATAAATAAATAACATAAATTGATTTATTAATCTCTTTTTGAAAAATTTGATAAGATAGCGAAATTTTTAAGAAAAATATATCATCTTTTTATTTCATACAAGCATGCCTTTATCTTTTATGCCAAATAAAAACATGCATCATCATTTGAAACCGAAAGAGTAAGATTTATTAAAAATTATCAAGATCAAAAGTGTAACATATAATTCCAAAACATATGATTTCAAATCATCATTGCTTCAAATTCTCATAGAAAATATAAAATCATCAAGCATGATATCAAACATTTTAATATTTATATTGCATCATTAAAATATCAAACATGATTTTATTAATCATAAAATATTATCAATCAAAATCATTTTGTTTGTTGTAATAATACATTTTTCTTTTTAAGTGAATCTAAATTTTCATGGTTAGTGATAAGAGTTAACATGCAATTGTCATGCTCTTTTTTTTTTTTCTTCAAAATCACTAGAAAGAGAAACATAATTTTTTTGTCTTTTTTTATTTCTTACTAACTAATTTAAAATCATCAAACAACGCAAGTAATAAGTCATTAATAAATGCACATTTACTATTTCCTATATTTGTGATATCAATAATAAGTCCATGTAAATTAGTTATAGTGGTCTAGGGGTACTTAATTGACTTTTGGATTTGAAGATATTCTTTATATATATTTTTTAATTTATATATATCACAAATTTTATTTTTAATAAATTTTATTTTTGATATTTTTTTATATTTTTTAATTCAAATTTAAGAAATTAATTTTATACTAATATGTTAGTCTCGTGGGCCAAAGCCACATATCATTATTTAAAGTTAAAAAATGAGTTATATCATGTAAGTTATTAAGATTAATAGTCTAAACATTGTCGCTTTCTAAAGCAATAAAGGATTTATTTCTAATTGATATGTCCAATAATGCAAGTTTAAGAATTTAAATTTAACTTTATATTCTTTATCATGAGTTGAAACACCTCTTATATTGTTATTTTGAATACTCTTTTATTTTACTCTTTAAATGCTATAGATTAGCTTCCACATTGGGTATTATTAGGATATATTGTTGGCACTAGATATTTAGTTATTCTATTTGGAGTTGTTATTCTTATTTATATAATCACAAGAAAAGCAATGATGATGGAAATATTTAGGAATTCGCTCTATATAAAACCCAACTCTCTTTATCTTCCTATTGGGTGTTTCGCTTTGCTCACAATACCTTTCTCGATCAGGAGGTTATAATTTTCCTTACATATAGAGAGACAAAAACGAAGATGAATTCTCAATCAGCTCCATTTCGTACAACACGCGAAGCATAAAAGAATTAGAAGAACTAAATCTCAAACACCTAAGTATCTACTACTGTCATGTCATCGGAGAGGAAGACGACGACTACTCCACGAGATCTTGTAGTGGCTCGACTCATGAAGGCAAGTCGGTGAACAGAGCGAGTATTCGGGAGAAACTTGTGGATTTCATGGAGCGGAAGCTGAATGATCTTGTTTTCACGGTGGAGAAGATGTCGGAGGAGCTGCGAACGATGAGATAGACCAGACCCTGAACTACAATGAACAGACATGCCTTCACCAACTCCTTGCTCGAGTCTTCGAAGACCATCATCATCGTTCACTTCACTTGCCTGAACTGATCCGAGGAGTCGTTAATTGATATGAGAGAATGATCAAGAAGAGGTGCTTGCTGCCATATATATATATATATATATATATATATATATATATATATATATATATATATATATATATATATATATATATATATATATATATATATATATATATATATATATACATACTTGAAATAAATCCAAAGAAGCTTCCTTCTTCCCGAGCAGCTCCTTTGCTCATAGTTGAAATGGTCCAATAGTCTCATGAGCTAAATGAACGAGAGTCACACATAATTCTTTTAAGACAAAGTCAAAAACTCATTTGCTTTCATTGAACCCTTCCACGTTTTCTATGATTAGAAAACATCAGATGCAAACATAGATATGAGATTCCTGGTGCCTCTACAACATAATGAATAATTAAGCTTAATAGTCTAAACATTATCACTTTCTAAAGCAATAAAGGATTTATTTCTATTTGATATGTCCAATAATGCAAGTTTAAGAATTTAAATTTAACTTTATATTCTTTTATCATGAGTTGAAACACCTCTTATATTGTTATTTTGAATACTCTTTTATTAACTCTTTAAATGCTATAGCTTAGCTTCCACATTGGGTATTATTAGGATATATTGTTGGCTCTTGATATTTAGTTACTAGTTTTTTTTTTTTTTCTATCTATTTGGAGTTGTTATTCTTATTTATATAATCACCTGAAAAGCAATGATGATGGAAATATTTGGGAATTCGCTCAATGTAAAACCCAACTCTCTTTAACTTCCTATTGAGTGTTTCGCTTTTCTCACAATACCTTTCTCGATCAGGAGGTTATAATTTTCCTTCAAGATAGAGAGACAAAAACGAAAACGAAGATGAATTCTCAATCAGCTCCATTTTGTACAACACGCGAAGCATAAAAGAATTAGAAGAACTAAATCTCAAACACCTATTTATCTACTACTGTCGTGTCATCGGAGAGGAAGACGACAACTACTCCACGAGATCTTGTAGTGGCTCGACTCCTGAAGGCAAGTCGGTGAACAGAGCGAGTATTCGGGAGAAACTTGTGGATTTCACAGAGCGGAAGCTGAATGATCTTGTTTTCACGGTGGAGAAGATGTCGGAGGAGCTGCGAACGATGAGATAGACCAGACCCTGAACTACAATGAACAGACATGCCTTCACCAACTCCTTGCTCGAGTCTTCGAAGACCATCATCATCTTTCACTTCACTTGCCTGAACTGATCCGAGGAGTCGTTAATTGATATGAGAGAATGATCAAGAAGAGGTGCTTGCTGGCATATATATATATATACATACTTGAAATCAATCCAAAGAAGCTTCCTTCTTCCCAAGCAGCTCCTTTGCTCATAGTTGAAATGGTCAAATAGTCTCATGAGCTAAACGAACGAGAGTCACACATAATTATTTTAAGACAAAGTCAAAAACTCAGTTGCTTTCATTGAACCCTTCCACGTTTTCTATGATTAGAAAACATCATATGTAAACATAGATATGAGATCCCTGGTGCCTCTAAAACATAATGAATAATTAAGCTCAATAAACAGTAGTCTCTACTTAATACTAGTACAAATCTTGCTATTGTTGGACGTGAAAGTGATGTGTAGGTGCTCCGTTCTCAACACACAGGTTTCATTACGAGTTGGTAGACAAAAATGGTAAACTGTTCATCTCGTTGTATTACTCGAGAACAATTTGTGTTGATTATAGAAGCCTAAGCCTAAGATAATCACCAATGAAGATGATAGAGTTTACGGTTACATTTTACCCCCGTCAAATTCCTCGTGTTTCGTAGTCTGAATGATGTCATGATCCTTTGTGCATAGTTGAAAGGATCGAAGTCGTCTCAAAAACCGAGTGATAGTGACACATGATCTTATTATTTGTATTTTTTAATCCCAGTGAAAAGTCAAAGTTCAGTTCCGATTCTTTGAACAGTCACACATTGTAGAAAATTAATAGAAACATTAGCTCTTGCGCATTCATGCATGCATGCATTTGGAAACGAAGGTTGTGGAGACAGTAAGATGTTACGTATTAATCTGTATGTAGGGTATGAGTGGAACTAGGATAGGAGTGAGTAAGGTATAATAATTAGGCTATCAAAAATAATTTTCCTGAGAACTTATCAATTTTACCAGAATTTTCAATAAATTCAAGATAAAATAAAATTTATTGGCATTTGAAACTTCACATTATAATATTTATTTTATCCAAAAATCAATATTAGATAATATTACGAATAGACTTTTTTGTGAAGATAAGCGTCATTCTTCAATCTTATGATGTTCTTGGCTTCTTGACAAGGAAGCCTCCAACATTCTTCAATCCTGGAATCAATGATGTGGCTAAGCCAGGCATGGAAGCAACCAGTCACTTAAGTATACGAAACCTTTAGCAAGTTGATCAAGATCTTGAGACGATGGAGTTGATGGAATTTGTGGGTCACTCTATCACTTATTCTCCTATGTTCAATGGGACGGGCTACGCGTATTTGAAAACATGAATGAGAGTTTTCTTGCTTTCTATGAGCTTTGATTTATGAAATATTATCGAATATGATTTTCAAATACCCTCTAAACCTATGAATGAATGGAATAATTTTAAGAAAAAATTATTTTCGTTAAATGCTAAAGCTATGATTGCTTTGTTTTGTGCTTTATACAAAAATGAGTTTAATCATATTTTGATATGCAAAAATGCACATAATATTTGACACACTCTTGAAATCACTCATGAAGGCCCAAGTAGGTTAAAAGAATCTAAGATAAATCTTTTGATGCATAGTTTTGAATTATTTCGAATGAAACCAAGCAAAACCATTGGAGACATGTACTCTCATTTTACGGATGTCATCAATGGTTTAAAAGCACTTGGTAAAAGTTTTTCTCACCTCGAACTTGTTAATAAAATTTTATGATCTCTTCCTAAAAATTGGGATCTGAAAGTAACTGCTATTTAAGAAGTAAAGGACTTTAACTATTTTCCACTTGAAGAACTCATAGGGTCATTAATGACATATGAAATGACATGTAAGGCACACGATGCACATGATGAATATAAGAATAACCTTCCAAAGAACAAGAAAAATATGACACTTAGAACAAAAGAAGACCACTCGAGCAAAAGATAAGTGATGGTGACTTTGAACTCATCACAAGAAAATTTAAAGAGTTCATAAAATAAGAATCTAATAATAAAAATAAACTTAAAAAGAAAATACTGTCAAGAAAAAAAAAGTACTTAAGGTAACTTGGGACGAATCAAGTACATCCGAAGACGAGGATCAAACTGATGAAGACGAAGTGACGAACTATGCTTTGACGACTCTCCACAATGAGGTAAATGACTCAACCGAAACCCCTTTACCTTATAATGAATGGCTTGATACATTCTATGAGTTATTTGATGATTTTAAATTAGTTAGTAACAAATATAAAATGGTAAAAAAAGTATCATGCTTTTCGTTCTAGTAAATTTAAAAAATTAAAAAATGAGCATGATAATTATATGTTAACCTCTGAATTTGAAAAATTAGATTCATACAAAAAGAAAAATTTGTTATTACAATAAACATTAGAAAATTTTAAAATTAGTAGTAAATCATTAGACATGATCCTTGCTAACAAAGGTCATGTACATAGAAAAGTAGAAATCTATTTTGTAAGTAGCAATACTCAACAAAAATTAACTTTATTTGTTAAAGGACCCACATTACAAGTTTTCCCTGAAAATAAATGTAATTTTTGTGGTAGACATGGTCATTTTACTTATAAATATTTATTCAAAAATTATAAATCGTATAAATTTATTTGGGTTCCCAAAGGAATCATAAAGGACTTAATGCCAATAGACAAGATATGACCCAAAGTCAAATGGGTACTTATAGCAAATCCACCTTTCTTGTAAAAAATGGGACTTGATAGTGGATGCTCAAAGCATATAAATGGACATCCAAAATAATTAACAAAGCTCACTAGCTGAAATAACAATAATAAAAGAAATTTGATTGAAATTAGAATTATTGGCAATAAATCTTTTGATTGAAGACTTTTTATTTTTTAATGTGTTGTACTATTGATTTTTGTCATGATTAAACTTATTTTTATTTTAAACGATGATGCATAGATTTGGCATAAAATACTTGGGCATGCTTTTATGAAATCAATCATCTAAATTGAAACGAAAAAAGGGAAATGTATTTTTCATAAAAATTTCTCAATCTCTATCTTATCAAGTTTTCAAAAAGAGATTGATGAATCTATTTGTATCATTTTTTTTTATGAATCTCTTGAACTATGAAAATGATTTTGATGATTTGAATTTGAATGAGTTTTATCCGATCTTGATGATTTGAGATTTCTTATGCATGAATCCAGATATTTTACTATTTGATCTACTATGTTTCCTTTTTGCTATTTATAGAAGAAGAGATTTGTCAAAATGAAACATGTCTTTTGGTATTCATTACTTGATCTTTCATAATCTTTGATATTATATTTTTCATGACATGATTTTCATTATGTATAATTCCTTTATATTTATGGTTATATACCTTATGTTATAATTAGAGCATTGATGTAAAAGAAAAAACAAATTATACCATTATATTCTTTTCTTCTTTTTAACAATGACAAAAGGAGATAAAGTCTTGCTAACTTGCACATCGCATAGAAAAGCAAAATTGCTAACTTGCATGTTCTAAAATGATATAAAATTTGCTAGCTTATATGCTATAAAATAATATAAAGCTTGCTAAATTACTAGCTTGCATGTTCTAAAAAGATGTAAAACTTGCTAAAATTACTAACTTGCATATCTCAAAAGATAAGTAAAAATTGCTAGCTTACACATTTCAAAGAGAAGGAAAACCTTTTAGCTTGCACATCTCAAAAGAGAAGCAAAGTTTGCTAGCACATTACAAGAAGAAGCAAAAAAATTGTCATCTTACACATCTCAAGAGAAGCAAAAACTTGCTATCTTAAAAATATTAAGAAAAGCAAAATTTACTAACTTTCATATCTCTAAAATATTATTAGCTTTCATATTTAAAAAATTTGCTAGTTGTACTTTTCTCCCTTTTGTTGATGACAAAGGGGGAGAAATTATGATGATGATCATGCATCGTATGATGTAATTTTATATTTTAAAATTATATATAATGATTTGGATATTATGACTAAGTTGGCACTAAGAGGGGGGGTGAATTAGTGCCTATGTAAAAACCAACAGTTTCAAAACTTTTATTCGATAAAGCTTGTATTGGAAAGATGAGTTTAACTTGAAAGTGTGTTCGTAAGCGTAGTGAAAGTAATAAGCAAGTAAATCAGTTTGCAATATAAATAAAAGACATGAAAGAAATGCAAAGTAAGTTTTATAGTGGTTCGGTCGTCATGACCTATTTCCACTCTCGATTCCTCTTCACTCGAAGCCACCGGCTTCCACTATTGATTTTCTTTCAACGGGCGAAGATCAACTACCCTTACAACTCTTCTCCTTTTTACAAGCTCAAGAAAGATCCTTTACACCACTCTCTTTTAGACCTAGATCTCACTTCTCCCTTTAGAAGAACTTTCTAAATACTAGGAATGAGTGACTTAGTCTTCAAGAGAGATTACACTTTTTTTTCACAATGATTCTTTCCCCCCTTTCAATTCACTTTTTGTTCAATTTTTGTATTCTATATAAGAATATCTAGGGTATTTATAGACCCCAAATAGCTTCAAAATTAGAGCAAAAAAAGGTTTCATCCCAAATTTCTAGGGTCCTGACGATACTACTACTTATGCTGGGTAGTACCATCGCCTACAGCATTGACACTGGACAGTATCACCGCTTAGTCTGATGGTACTACCACCTGACATAATTTGGGAGACTATGCTCGGGTGGTACCATCGCCCAATCTGGTGGTACTATCACTAGACACAGTCTTGACTGTATTTGGGCGGGACCACCGCCCAATCTGGCGGTATAACCACCCGACATAATCTTGAAGATTGTGTCTAAGTAGTACCATCGTCAGACCTTACTACAGGACATTAAATGGGCAAAATAATAAGTCCAATTGGCCCCTAATTGAGTTGGCATTGTTTCACTCTAATACCGACTCAATTAGACCTAAACTAATTCGATCTAGACAAATTATTACAAGCATGAATCCTATGTTGTTCGGCATGTCATTGGTTCATTCGGTGCTTTGTTTGATCCTTTGGTCCATCCTCCTCTCATTCGGTAGATTGCCCAATCAGCATGTTGTCTTCTCGTAATATGTGATCTCCTTAGTGCAATGTCTAATCTTCTTGGCCTGATGCCCAAACTCATGGCACAAAGCCTTTTGCTGACATGTCGACATATCCTTCAACCCGACGTCCAATCTTCTAATATGTTCACTCGGGCCCAACATCTGATTCCTCCTACTTTAATCAATTTGCCTCTCCTTGATCGAAGCTAGTCCTCACTCAAAATACATATTAGATTATAACCTCATCAATTGATTTCATCATCAAAATCCGAGATTCAACAATCCCTCCCTTTTTTATGATGACAACCAATTGATGACATAGTTTAACTAAACTCCCCCTATCAATATGTCATATCGATAGAACTTTATAATTCATAGAATTATAAGTATTTTACCATTACATGCAACATCAATATTGAAGGAACCAATCGTATCATTGCATGCAACATAAAATCATACGTAATCAAAACATCTAAGTACATTATCCCATGCATGATTATCATCATAACTTATACATCATCATCATATCTTCTCCCCCTTTGTTATCAACAAAAAGGAGAAGCGCAACTATCAATTTTGAAATATGCAAGCTAGTAATTTAACAAATTTTTTATCATTTTAGAACATGCAAGTTAGCAAATTTTAGAGATGTGCAAGTTTAGCGATATTTGATTTTCTTTAGCAACGTGCAAGTTAGCAATTTTTGATATTCTTGAAATGTGTAAGCTAGCAAGTTCTTTGCTTCTCTTTGAAATGTGCAAACTAGCAATTTTTCTCCCTCTTTGTCATTGTCAAAAAGAAGGGAAGAATACAATATTATAATTCTCTTTTCTTTACATCAATTTTCAAATCATGACAAAGATAAAGTATCAATCTTATTTCAATATAGTATATTGAAACAAGGTACCATTTTAGAAAATGATAATTGTTGACTTTCACATCATTTTATAAAAAAATCATAAGTATTGCATGCATCATTCCAAATTATAAATATTTCAAATCATGATGGTATCAAAATATCAAATTACATTATATCCTACCATGCATAATCATAAATTCTCATTTGTATTTATCAATATAATATCATGAGTATTTCATGCATAATTTCATATCATCATATAAAAAATATCAAAAAAAATTAATTGGGTGATGAGATATACACTTCATGAATACAACGGAGTTATGAACCAAATTTCAAGAGAAAAATTGTGATTCTTTTCAGATGACTCAAATTACGAAAAGAGGAATCATAGTAAATGAACTTGATTCATAAAAAATCTTATGTTATAATTCCAAAGATTCACAGAAGAATCATGATTCATTTAAATAATTCTTCTTTTTAGTAAATAGCGAAAAGAATAGTAGGAGAACAAAATATGAAAAATCTTGATTCATAATAAATCTTAATTCATAAATATCAAGTGAAAGAATCAAGATTGTTTAGATGAATCTCTTCTTTAACAAAAAGAAACATAGGAGAATAAAAGATCTTGTTCATGTATAAAAAAAATCTTAAGTTGTCAAGAATATGATTCATAAAAAAAATCCTCTTAAATAATAAGAAGAAATGATACGAGAATACATAATAAGATATCTTGATTCATAAAAGAATTCAAGTTATAATTCTTAGGAATCAAGAGAAAAATCATCATTCATTTAGATAAATCAAATAGCAGAAAGAAGAATCATAGTAAAAGATCTTGATTTATAAAAATCTCAAGTTATAATTATAAAGGAATCGAGATCATGATTTGGATAAAAAATTATTCAAATTTAAATAATCAAAATCACATTTATAGTTCAAGAGATTAAAAATAAATAAATTATTTAAATTGATTCATTAATCTCTTTTTAAAAATTTGATAAGATGGAGAAATTTTCAAGAAAAATGTATTCCCTTTTTATTTCATATAAGCATATCTTTATTTTTTATGCCAAATAAAAACATGCATCATCGTTTAAAACCGAAAGAGCAAGATTTATCACAAAAATTATCAAGATCAAAAGTGTAACACATAATTCCAGAACATATGATTTCAAATCATCATTGCATCAAATCCTCGTACATAATATAAAATCATCAAGAATGATATCAAACCTTTTAATATTTTCATTACATCATTAAAACATCAAGCATGATTTTATTAACCATAAAATATTTTTAATCAAAATCATTTTGTTTGTTGTAATAATGTATTTTTCTTTTTAAGTGAATCTAAATTTTCATGCTTAGTGATAGGAGTTAACATGCAATTGTCATGCTCTTTTTTTTTTTTTCAAAATCACTAGAAAGAGAAACATAAATTTTTTGTATATTTTTTATTTCTTACTAACTAATTTAAAATCATCAAACAACGTGCAAGTAATAAGTCATTAATAAATGCACATTATGATTTTTTTGGATGACACAAATTGCGAAAAGAGGAATAATAGTAAATGAACTTGATTCGTAAAAAATCATGTTATAATTTTAAAAATTCATAGTAAAATCATGATTCATTTAAATAATTTTTTTTTAGTAAATTGCAAAAAGAATCGTAGGAGAACAAAATATGAAAAATCTTGATTCATAATAAATTTTAATTTATAAATATCAAGTGAAAGAATCAAGATTAGTTTAGATGAATATATTCTTTAACAAAAAGGAATATACGAGAATAAAAGATCTAGTTCATGTATAAAAAAAAATCTCAAGTTATCAAGAACATGATTCATAAAAAAAATCCTCTTAAATAATAAGAATGAATGATATGAGAATACATAATAAGAGATCTTTATTCATAAAAGAATTTAAGTTATAATTTTTAAGAATCAAAAGAAAAATCATCATTCATTTAGATAAATCATATAGCGAAAAGAAGAATCATAGTAAACGATTTTGATTCATAAAAATCTCAAGTTATAATTATCAAAGAATCGAGATCATAATTTAGATAAAAAATTATTCAAATTTAAATTATCAAAATCATGTATATAGTTTAAGAGATTAAAAATAAATAAAAAACATAAATTGATTTATTAATCTCTTTTTGAAAAATTTGATAAGATAGAGAAATTTTAAAAAAAATATATCCTCTTTTTATTTCATACAAGCATGCCTTTGTCTTTTATGCCAAATAAAAACATGCATCATCGTTTGAAACCGAAAGAGCAAGATTTATTAAAAATTATCAAGATCAAAAGTGTAACATATAATTCCAAAACATATGATTTCAAATCATCATTGCTTCAAATTCTCATAGATAATATAAAATCATCAAGCATGATATCAAACATTTTAATATTTATATTACATCATTAAAATATCAAACATGATTTTTTTAATCATAAAATATTGTCAATCAAAATCATTTTGTTTGTTGTAATAATACATTTTTCTTTTTAAGTGAATCTAAATTTTCATGCTTGGTGATAAGAGTTAACATGCAATTGTCATGCTCTTTTTTTTTTTCTTCAAAATCACTAGAAAGAGAAACATAATTTTTTTGTATTTTTTTTATTTCTTACTAACTAATTTAAAATCATCAAACAACGCAAGTAATAAGTCATTAATAAATGCACATTTACTATTTCCTATATTTGTGATATCAATAATAAGTCCATGTAAATTAGTTATAGTGGTCTAGGGGTACTTAATTGACTTTTGGATTTGAAGATATTATTTATATATTTTTTTAATTTATATATATCACAAATTTTATTTTTAATAAATTTTATTTTTGATATTTTTGATATTTTTTAATTCAAATTTAAGAAATTAATTTTATACTAATATGTTAGTCTCGTGGGCCAAAGCCACATATCATTATTTAAAGTTAAAAAATGAGTTATATCATGTAAGTTATTATGATTAATAGTCTAAACATTGTCGCTTTCTAAAGCAATAAAGGATTTATTTCTATTTGATATGTCCAATAATGCAAGTTTAAGTGTTTAAATTTAACTTTATATTCTTTATCATGAGTTGAAACACCTCTTATATTGTTATTTTGAATACTCTTTTATTTTACTCTTTAAATGCTATAGATTAGCTTCCACATTGGGTATTATTAGGATATATTGTTGGCACTAGATATTTAGTTATTCTATTTGGAGTTGTTATTCTTATTTATATAATCACATGAAAAGCAATGATGATGGAAATATTTGGGAATTCGCTCGATATAAAACCCAACTCTCTTTATCTTCCTATTGGGTGTTTCGCTTTGCTCACAATACCTTTCTCGATCAGGAGGTTATAATTTTCCTTACATATAGAGAGACAAAAACGAAGATGAATTCTCAATCAGCTCCATTTCGTACAACACGCGAAGCATAAAAGAATTAGAAGAACTAAATCTCAAACACCTATGTATCTACTACTGTCATGTCATCGGAGAGGAAGACGACGACTACTCCACGAGATCTTGTAGTGGCTCGACTCATGAAGGCAAGTCGGTGAACAGAGCGAGTATTCGGGAGAAACTTGTGGATTTCATGGAGCGGAAGCTGAATGATCTTGTTTTCACGGTGGAGAAGATGTCGGAGGAGCTGCGAACGATGAGATAGACCAGACCTTGAACTACAATGAACAGACATGCCTTCACCAACTCCTTGCTCGAGTCTTCGAAGACCATCATCATCGTTCACTTCACTTGCCTGAACTGATACGAGGAGTCGTTAATTGATATGAGAGAATGATCAAGAAGAGGTGCTTGCTGCCATATATATATATATATATATATACATACTTGAAATCAATCCAAAGAAGCTTCCTTCTTCCCGTGCAGCTCCTTTGCTCATAGTTGAAATGGTCAAATAGTCTCATGAGCTAAACGAACGAGAGTCACACATAATTCTTTTAAGACAAAGTCAAAAACTCATTTGCTTTCATTGAACCCTTCCACGTTTTCTATGATTAGAAAACATCAGATGCAAACATAGATATGAGATTCCTGGTGCCTCTACAACATAATGAATAATTAAGCTTAATAGTCTAAACATTATCACTTTCTAAAGCAATAAAGGATTTATTTCTATTTGATATGTCCAATAATGCAAGTTTAAGAATTTAAATTTAACTTTATATTCTTTTATCATGAGTTGAAACACCTCTTATATTGTTATTTTGAATACTCTTTTATTAACTCTTTAAATGCTATAGCTTAGCTTCCACATTGGGTATTATTAGGATATATTGTTGGCTCTTGATATTTAGTTACTAGTTTTTTTTTTTTTCTATCTATTTGGAGTTGTTATTCTTATTTATATAATCACCTGAAAAGCAATGATGATGGAAATATTTGGGAATTCGCTCGATGTAAAACCCAACTCTCTTTATCTTCCTATTGAGTGTTTCGCTTTTCTCACAATACCTTTCTCGATCAGGAGGTTATAATTTTCCTTCAAGATAGAGAGACAAAAACGAAAACGAAGATGAATTCTCAATCAGCTCCATTTCGTACAACACGCGAAGCATAAAAGAATTAGAAGAACTAAATCTCAAACACCTATTTATCTACTACTATCGTGTCATCGGAGAGGAAGACGATAACTACTCCACGAGATCTTGTAGTGGCTCGACTCCTGAAGGCAAGTCGGTGAACAGAGCGAGTATTCGGGAGAAACTTGTGGATTTCACGGAGCGGAAGCAGAATGATCTTGTTTTCACGGTGGAGAAGATGTCGGAGGAGCTGCGAACGATGAGATAGACCAGACCCTGAACTACAATGAACAGACATGCCTTCACCAACTCCTTGCTCGAGTCTTCGAAGTCCATCATCATCTTTCACTTCACTTGCCTGAACTGATCCGAGGAGTCGTTAATTGATATGAGAGAATGATCAAGAAGAGGTGTTTGCTGGCATATATATATATATACATACTTGAAATCAATCCAAAGAAGCTTCCTTCTTCCCAAGCAGCTCCTTTGCTCATAGTTGAAATGGTCAAATAGTCTCATGAGCTAAACAAACGAGAGTCACACATAATTATTTTAAGACAAAGTCAAAAACTCAGTTGCTTTCATTGAACCCTTCCACGTTTTCTATGATTAGAAAACATCAGATGTAAACATAGATATGAGATCCCTGGTGCCTCTAAAACATAATGAATAATTAAGCTCAATAAACAGTAGTCTCTACTTAATACTAGTACAAATCTTGCTATTGTTGGACGTGAAAGTGATGTGTAGGTGCTCCGTTCTCAACACACAGGTTTCATTACGAGTTGGTAGACAAAAATGGTAAACTGTTCATCTCGTTGTATTACTCGAGAACAATTTGTGTTGATTATAGAAGCCTAAGCCTAAGATAATCACCAATGAAGATGATAGAGTTTATGGTTACATTTTACCCCCGTCAAATTCCTCGTGTTTCGTAGTCTGAATGATGTCATGATCCTTTGTGCATAGTTGAAAGGATCGAAGTCGTCTCAAAAACCGAGTGATAGTGACACATGATCTTATTATTTGTATTTTTTAATCCCAGTGAAAAGTCAAAGTTCAGTTCCGATTCTTTGAACAGTCACACATTGTAGAAAATTAATAGAAACATTAGCTCTTGCGCATTCATGCATGCATGCATTTGGAAACGAAGGTTGTGGAGACAGTAAGATGTTACGTATTAATCTGCATGTAGGGTATGAGTGGAACTAGGATAGGAGTGAGTAAGGTATAATAATTAGGCTATCAATAATAATTTTCCTGAGAACTTATCAATTTTACCAGAATTTTCAATAAATTCAAGATAAAATAAAATTTATTGGCATTTGAAACTTCACATTATAATATTTATTTTATCCAAAAATCAATATTAGATAATATTACGAATAGACTTTTTTTGTGAAGATAAGCGTCATTCTTCAATCTTATGATGTTCTTGGCTTCTTGACAAGGAAGCCTCCAACATTCTTCAATCGTGGAATCAATGATGTGGCTAAGCCATGCATGGAAGCAACCAGTCGCTTAAGTCTACGAAACCTTTAGCAAGTTGATCAAGATCTTGAGACGATGGAGTTGATGGAATTTGTGGGTCACTCTTTCACTTATTCTCCTATGTTCAATGGGACGGGCTACGCGTATTTGAAAACATGAATGAGAGTTTTCTTGCTTTCTATGAGCTTTGATTTATGAAATATTATCGAATATTATTTTCAAATACCCTCTAAACCTATGAATGAATGGAATAATTTTAAGAAAAAATTATTTTCGTTAAATGCTAAAGCTATGATTGCTTTGTTTTGTGCTTTATACAAAAATGAGTTTAATCATATTTTGATATGCAAAACTGCACATAATATTTGACACACTCTTGAAATCACTCATGAAGGCCCAAGTAGGTTAAAAGAATCTAAGATAAATCTTTTGATGCATAGTTTTGAATTATTTCGAATGAAACCAAGCAAAACCATTGGAGACATGTACTCTCATTTTACGGATGTCATCAATGGTTTAAAAGCACTTGGTAAAAGTTTTTCTCACCTCGAACTTGTTAATAAAATTTTATGATCTCTTCCTAAAAATTGGGATATGAAAGTAACTGCTATTTAAGAAGTAAAGGACTTTAACTATTTTCCACTTGAAGAACTCATAGGGTCATTAATGACATATGAAATGACATGTAAGGAACACGATGCACATGATGAATATAAGAATAACCTTCCAAAGAACAAGAAAAATATGACACTTAGAACAAAAGAAGACCACTCGAGCAAAAGATAAGTGATGGTGACTTTGAACTCATCACAAGAAAATTTAAATAGTTCATAAAATAAGAATCTAATAATAAAAATAAACTTAAAAAGAAAATACTATCAAGAAAAAAAAAGTACTTAAGGTAACTTGGGATGAATCAAGTACATCCGAAGACGAGGATCAAACTAATGAAGACGAAGTGACGAACTATGCTTTGACGACTCTCCACAATAAGGTAAATGACTCAACCGAAACCCCTTTACCTTATAATGAATTGCTTGATACATTCTATGAGTTGTTTGATGATTTTAAATTAGTTAGTAACAAATATAAAATGGTAAAAAAAGTATCATGCTTTTCTTTCTAGTAAATTTAAAAAATTAAAAAATGAGCATGATAATTATATGTTAACCTCTGAATTTGAAAAATTAGATTCATACAAAAAGAAAAATTTGTTATTACAATAAACATTAGAAAATTTTAAAATTAGTAGTAAATCATTAGACATGATCCTTGCTAACAAAGGTCATGTACATAGAAAAGTAGAAATCTATTTTGTAAGTAGCAATACTCAACAAAAATTAACTTTATTTGTTAAAGGACCCACATTACAAGTTTTCCCTGAAAATAAATGTAATTTTTGTAGTAGACATGGTCATTTTACTTATAAATGTTTATTCAAAAATTATAAATCGTATAAATTTTTTTTTAGTAAATAGCAAAAAGAATCGTAGGAGAACAAAATATAAAAAATCTTGATTCATAATAAATTTTAATTTATAAATATCAAGTGAAAGAATCAAGATTAGTTTAGATGAATCTATTCTTTTACAAAAAGGAATATACAAGAATAAAAGATCTAGTTCATGTATAAAAAAAAATCTCAAGTTATCAAGAACATGATTCATAAAAAAAATCCTCTTAAATAATAAGAATGAATGATACGAGAATACATAATAAGAGATCTTTATTCATAAAAGAATTTAAGTTATAATTTTTAAGAATCAAAAGAAAAATCATCATTCATTTAGATAAATCATATAGCAAAAAGAAGATTCATAGTAAACGATTTTGATTCATAAAAATCTCAAGTTATAATTATCAAAGAATCGAGATCATAATTTAGATAAAAAATTATTCAAATTTAAATTATCAAAATCATGTATATAGTTCAAGAGATTAAAAATAAATAAATAACATAAATTGATTTATTAATCTCTTTTTGAAAAATTTGATAAGATAGCGAAATTTTTAAGAAAAATATATCCTCTTTTTATTTCATACAAGCATGCCTTTGTCTTTTATGCCAAATAAAAACATGCATCATCATTTGAAACCAAAAGAGTAAGATTTATTAAAAATTATCAAGATCAAAAGTGTAACATATAATTCCAAAACATATGATTTCAAATCATCATTGCTTCAAATTCTCATAGAAAATATAAAATCATCAAGCATGATATCAAACATTTTAATATTTATATTGCATCATTAAAATATCAAACATGATTTTATTAATCATAAAATATTATCAATCAAAATCATTTTGTTTGTTGTAATAATACATTTTTCTTTTTAAGTGAATCTAAATTGTCATGGTTAGTGATAAGAGTTAACATGCAATTGTCATGCTCTTTTTTTTTTTTCTTCAAAATCACTAGAAAGAGAAACATAATTTTTTTGTATTTTTTTATTTCTTACTAACTAATTTAAAATCATCAAACAACGCAAGTAATAAGTCATTAATAAATGCACATTTACTATTTCCTATATTTGTGATATCAATAATAAGTCCATGTAAATTAGTTATAGTGGTTTAGGGGTACTTAATTGACTTTTGGATTTGAAGATATTCTTTATATATATTTTTTAATTTATATATATCACAAATTTTATTTTTAATAAATTTTATTTTTGATATTTTTTTATATTTTTTAATTCAAATTTAAGAAATTAATTTTATACTAATATGTTAGTCTCGTGGGCCAAGGCCACATATCATTATTTAAAGTTAAAAAATGAGTTATATCATGTAAGTTATTAAGATTAATAGTCTAAACATTGTCGCTTTCTAAAGCAATAAAAGATTTATTTCTATTTGATATGTCCAATAATGCAAGTTTAAGAATTTAAATTTAACTTTATATTCTTTATCATGAGTTGAAACACCTCTTATATTGTTATTTTGAATACTCTTTTATTTTACTCTTTAAATCCTATAGATTAGCTTCCACATTGGGTATTATTAGGATATATTGTTGGCACTAGATATTTAGTTATTCTATTTGGAGTTGTTATTCTTATTTATATAATCACATGAAAAGCAATGATGATGGAAATATTTGGGAATTCGCTCGATATAAAACCCAACTCTCTTTATCTTCCTATTGGGTGTTTCGCTTTGCTCACAATACATTTCTCGATCAGGAGGTTATAATTTTCCTTACATATAGAGATACAAAAACGAAGATGAATTCTCAATCAGCTCCATTTCGTACAACACGCGAAGCATAACAGAATTAGAAGAACTAAATCTCAAACACCTATGTATCTACTACTGTCATGTCATCGGAGAGGAAGACGACGACTACTCCACGAGATCTTGTAGTGGCTCGACTCATGAAGGCAAGTCGGTGAACAGAGCGAGTATTCGGGAGAAACTTGTGGATTTAATGGAGCGGAAGCTGAATGATCTTGTTTTCACGGTGGAGAAGATGTCGGAGGAGCTGCGAACGATGAGATAGACCAGACCCTGAACTACAATGAACAGACATGCCTTCACCAACTCCTTGCTCGAGTCTTCGAAGACCATCATCATCATTCACTTCACTTGCCTGAACTGATCCGAGGAGTCGTTAATTGATATGAGAGAATGATCAAGAAGAGGTGCTTGCTGGCATATATATATATATATATATATATATATATATATATATATATATATATATATATATATATATATATATATATATATATATATATATATATATATATATATATATATATATATATATATATATATATATATATATATATATATATCACCTGACATAGTTTGGGAGACTATGCTCGGGTGGTACCATCGCCCAATCTGGTGGTACTATCACTTGACACAGTCTTGACTGTATTTGGGCGGGACCACCGCCCAATCTGGCGATATAACCCCCCGACATAATCTTGAAGATTGTGTCTAAGTAGTACCATCGTCAGACCTTACTACAGGACATTAAATGGGCAAAATAATAAGTCCAATTGGCCCCTAATTGAGTTGGCATTGTTTCACTCTAATACCGACTCAATTAGACCTAAACTAATTCGATCTAGACAAATTATTACAAGCATGAATCCTATGTTGTTTGGCATGTCATTGGTTCATTCGGTGCTTTGTTTGATCCTTTGGTCCATCCTCCTCTCATTCGGTAGATTGCCCAATCAGCATGTTGTCTTCTCGTAATATGTGATCTCCTTAGTGCAATGTCTAATCTTCTTGTCCTGATGCCCAAACTCATGGCACAAAGCCTTTTGCTGACACGTCGACATATCCTTCAACCCGACGTCCAATCTTCTGATATGTTCACTCGGGCCCAACATCTGATTCCTCCTACTTTAATCAATTTGCCTCTCCTTGATCGAAGCTAGTCCTCACTCAAAATACATATTAGATTATAACCTCATCAATTGATTTCATCATCAAAATCCGAGATTCAACAATCCCTCCCTTTTTTATGATGACAACCAATTGATGACATAGTTTAACTAAACTCCCCCTATCAATATGTCATATTAATAGAACTTTATAATTCATAGAATTATAAGTATTTTACCATTACATGCAACATCAATATTGAAGGAACCAATCGTATCATTGCATGCAACATAAAATCATACGTAATCAAAACATCTAAGTACATCATCCCATGCATGATTATCATCATAACTTATACATCATCATCATATCTTCTCCCCCTTTGTTATCAACAAAAAGGAGAAGCGCAACTATCTATTTTGAAATATGCAAGCTAGTAATTTAACAAATTTTTTATCATTTTAGAACATGCAAGTTAGCAAATTTTAGAGATGTGCAAGTTTAGCGATATTTGATTTTCTTTAGCAACGTGCAAGTTAGCAATTTTTGATATTCTTGAAATGTGTAAGCTAGCAAGTTCTTTGCTTCTCTTTGAAATGTGCAAACTAGCAATTTTTCTCCCTCTTTGTCATTGTCAAAAAGAAGGGAAGAATACAATATTATAATTCTCTTTTCTTTACATCAATTTTCAAATCATGACAAAGATAAAGTATCAATCTTATTTCAATATAGTATATTGAAACAAGGTACCATTTTAGAAAATGATAATTGTTGACTTTCACATCATTTTATAAAAAAATCATAAGTATTGCATGCATCATTCCAAATTATAAATATTTCAAATCATGATGGTATCAAAATATCAAATTACATTATATCCTACCATGCATAATCATAAATTCTCATTTGTATTTATCAATATAATATCATGAGTATTTCATGCATAATTTCATATCATCATATAAAAAATATCAAAAAAAATTAATTGGGTGATGAGATATACACTTCACGAATACAAGGGAGTTATGAACCAAATTTCAAGAGAAAAATTGTGATTCTTTTCAGATGACTCAAATTACGAAAAGAGGAATCATAGTAAATGAACTTGATTCATAAAAAATCTTATGTTATAATTCCAAAGATTCACAGAAGAATCATGATTCATTTAAATAATTCTTCTTTTTAGTAAATAGCGAAAAGAATAGTAGGAGAACAAAATATGAAAAATCTTGATTCATAATAAATCTTAATTCATAAATATCAAGTGAAAGAATCAAGATTGTTTAGATGAATCTCTTCTTTAACAAAAAGAAACATAGGAGAATAAAAGATCTTGTTTATGTATAAAAAAAATCTTAAGTTGTCAAGAATATGATTCATAAAAAAAAATCCTCTTAAATAATACGAAGAAATGATACGAGAATACATAATAAGATATCTTGATTCATAAAAGAATTCAAGTTATAATTCCTAGGAATCAAGAGAAAAATCATCATTCATTTAGATAAATCAAATAGCAGAAAGAAGAATCATAGTAAAAGATCTTGATTTATAAAAATCTCAAGTTATAATTATAAAGGAATCGAGATCATGATTTGGATAAAAAATTATTCAAATTTAAATAATCAAAATCACATTTATAGTTCAAGAGATTAAAAAAAAATAAATTATTTAAATTGATTCATTAATCTCTTTTTAAAAATTTGATAAGATGGAGAAATTTTCAAGAAAAATGTATTCCCTTTTTATTTCATATAAGCATATCTTTATTTTTTATGCCAAATAAAAACATGCATCATCGTTTAAAACCGAAAGAGCAAGATTTATCACAAAAATTATCAAGATCAAAAGTGTAACACATAATTCCAGAACATATGATTTCAAATCATCATTGCATCAAATCCTCGTACATAATATAAAATCATCAAGAATGATATCAAACCTTTTAATATTTTCATTACATCATTAAAACATCAAGTATGATTTTATTAACCATAAAATATTTTTAATCAAAATCATTTTGTTTGTTGTAATAATGTATTTTTCTTTTTAAGTGAATCTAAATTTTCATGCTTAGTGATAGGAGTTAACATGCAATTGTCATGCTCTTTTTTTTTTTTCAAAATCACTAGAAAGAGAAACATAAATTTTTTGTATATTTTTTATTTCTTACTAACTAATTTAAAATCATCAAACAACGTGCAAGTAATAAGTCATTAATAAATGCACATTATGATTTTTTTGGATGACACAAATTGCGAAAAGAGGAATAATAGTAAATGAACTTGATTCGTAAAAAATCATGTTATAATTTTAAAGATTCATAGTAAAATCATGATTCATTTAAATAATTTTTTTTTAGTAAATTGCAAAAAGAATCGTAGGAGAACAAAATATGAAAAATCTTGATTCATAATAAATTTTAATTTATAAATATCAAGTGAAAGAATCAAGATTAGTTTAGATGAATATATTCTTTAACAAAAAGGAATATACGAGAATAAAAGATCTAGTTCATGTATAAAAAAAAATCTCAAGTTATCAAGAACATGATTCATAAAAAAAATCCTCTTAAATAATAAGAATGAATGATATGAGAATACATAATAAGAGATCTTTATTCATAAAAGAATTTAAGTTATAATTTTTAAGAATCAAAAGAAAAATCATCATTCATTTAGATAAATCATATAGCGAAAAGAAGAATCATAGTAAACGATTTTGATTCATAAAAATCTCAAGTTATAATTATCAAAGAATCGAGATCATAATTTAGATAAAAAATTATTCAAATTTAAATTATCAAAATCATGTATATAGTTTAAGAGATTAAAAATAAATAAAAAACATAAATTGATTTATTAATCTCTTTTTGAAAAATTTGATAAGATAGAGAAATTTTAAAAAAAATATATCCTCTTTTTATTTCATACAAGCATGCCTTTGTCTTTTATGCCAAATAAAAACATGCATCATCGTTTGAAACCAAAAGAGTAAGATTTATTAAAAATTATCAAGATCAAAAGTGTAACATATAATTCCAAAACATATGATTTCAAATCATCATTGCTTCAAATTCTCATAGATAATATAAAATCATCAAGCATGATATCAAACATTTTAATATTTATATTACATCATTAAAATATCAAACATGATTTTTTTAATCATAAAATATTGTCAATCAAAATCATTTTGTTTGTTGTAATAATATATTTTTCTTTTTAAGTGAATCTAAATTTTCATGGTTAGTGATAAGAGTTAACATGCAATTGTCATGCTCTTTTTTTTTTTCTTCAAAATCACTATAAAGAGAAACATAATTTTTTGTATTTTTTTTATTTCTTACTAACTAATTTAAAATCATCAAACAACGCAAGTAATAAGTCATTAATAAATGCACATTTACTATTTCCTATATTTGTGATATCAATAATAAATCCATGTAAATTAGTTATAGTGGTCTAGGGGTACTTAATTGACTTTTGGATTTGTAGATATTATTTATATATATTTTTTAATTTATATATATCACAAATTTTATTTTTAATAAATTTTATTTTTGATATTTTTTATATTTTTTAATTCAAATTTAAGAAATTAATTTTATACTAATATGTTAGTCTCGTGGGCCAAAGCCACATATCATTATTTAAAGTTAAAAAATGAGTTATATCATGTAAGTTATTATGATTAATAGTCTAAACATTGTCGCTTTCTAAAGCAATAAAGGATTTATTTCTATTTGATATGTCCAATAATGCAAGTTTAAGAGTTTAAATTTAACTTTATATTCTTTATCATGAGTTGAAACACCTCTTATATTGTTATTTTGAATACTCTTTTATTTTACTCTTTAAATGCTATAGATTAGCTTCCACATTGGGTATTATTAGGATATATTGTTGGCACTAGATATTTAGTTATTCTATTTGGAGTTGTTATTCTTATTTATATAATCACATGAAAAGCAATGATGATGGAAATATTTGGGAATTCGCTCGATATAAAACCCAACTCTCTTTATCTTCCTATTAGGTGTTTCGCTTTGCTCACAATACCTTTCTCGATCAGGAGGTTATAATTTTCCTTACATATAGAGAGACAAAAACGAAGATGAATTCTCAATCAGCTCCATTTCGTACAACACGCGAAGCATAAAAGAATTAGAAGAACTAAATCTCAAACACCTATGTATCTACTACTGTCATGTCATCGGAGAGGAAGACGACGACTACTCCACGAGATCTTGTAGTGGCTCGACTCATGAAGGCAAGTCGGTGAACAGAGCGAGTATTCGGGAGAAACTTGTGGATTTCATGGAGCGGAAGCTGAATGATCTTGTTTTCACGGTGGAGAAGATGTCGGAGGAGCTGCGAACGATGAGATAGACCAGACCCTGAACTACAATGAACAGACATGCCTTCAACAACTCCTTGCTCGAGTCTTCGAAGACCATCATCATCTTTCACTTCACTTGCCTGAACTGATCCGAGGAGTCGTTAATTGATATGAGAGAATGATCAAGAAGAGGTGCTTGCTGGCATATATATATATATACATACTTGAAATCAATCCAAAGAAGCTTCCTTCTTCCCAAGCAGCTCCTTTGCTCATAGTTGAAATGGTCAAATAGTCTCATGAGCTAAACGAACGAGAGTCACACATAATTCTTTTAAGACAAAGTCAAAAACTCAGTTGCTTTCATTGAAACCTTCCACGTTTTCTATGATTAGAAAACATCATATGCAAACATAGATATGAGATTCCTGGTGCCTCTACAACATAATGAATAATTAAGCTTAATAGTATAAACATTATCACTTTCTAAAGCAATAAAGGATTTATTTCTATTTGATATGTCCAATAATGTAAGTTTAAGAATTTAAATTTAACTTTATATTATTTTATCATGAGTTGAAACACCTCATATATTGTTATTTTGAATACTCTTTTATTAACTCTTTAAATGCTATAGCTTAGCTTCCACATTGGGTATTATTAGGATATATTGTTGGCTCTTGATATTTAGTTACTAGTTTTTTTTTTTTTTTTCTATCTATTTGGAGTTGTTATTCTTATTTATATAATCACCTGAAAAGCAATGATGATGGAAATATTTGGGAATTCGCTCGATGTAAAACCCAACTCTCTTTATCTTCCTATTGAGTGTTTCGCTTTTCTCACAATACCTTTCTCGATCAGGAGGTTATAATTTTCCTTCAAGATAGAGAGACAAAAACGAAAACGAAGATGAATTCTCAATCAGCTCCATTTCGTACAACACGCGAAGCATAAAAGAATTAGAAGAACTAAATCTCAAACACCTATTTATCTACTACTGTCGTGTCATCGGAGAGGAAGACGACAACTACTCCACGAGATCTTGTAGTGGCTCGACTCCTGAAGGCAAGTCGGTGAACAGAGCGAGTATTCGGGAGAAACTTGTGGATTTCACGGAGCGGAAGCTGAATGATCTTGTTTTCACGGTGGAGAAGATGTCGGAGGAGCTGCGAACGATGAGATAGACCAGACCCTGAACTACAATGAACAGACATGCCTTCAACAACTCCTTGCTCGAGTCTTCGAAGACCATCATCATCTTTCACTTCACTTGCCTGAACTGATCCGAGGAGTCGTTAATTGATATGAGAGAATGATCAAGAAGAGGTGCTTGCTGGCATATATATATATATACATACTTGAAATCAATCCAAAGAAGCTTCCTTCTTCCCAAGCAGCTCCTTTGCTCATAGTTGAAATGGTCAAATAGTCTCATGAGCTAAACGAACGAGAGTCACACATAATTATTTTAAGACAAAGTCAAAAACTCAGTTGCTTTCATTGAACCCTTCCACGTTTTCTATGATTAGAAAACATCAGATGTAAACATAGATATGAGATCCCTGGTGCCTCTAAAACATAATGAATTATTAAGCTCAATAAACAACAGTCTCTACTTAATACTAGTACAAATCTTGCTATTGTTGGACGTGAAAGTGATGTGTAGGTGCTCCGTTCTCAACACACAGGTTTCATTACGAGTTGGTAGACAAAAATGGTAAACTGTTTATCTCGTTGTATTACTCGAGAACAATTTGTGTTGATGATAGAAGCCTAAGCCTAAGATAATCACCAATGAAGATGATAGAGTTTATGGTTACATTTTACCCCCGTCAAATTCCTCGTGTTTCGTAGTCTGAATGATGTCATGATCCTTTGTGCATAGTTGAAAGGATCGAAGTCGTCTCAAAAACCGAGTGATAGTGACACATGATCTTATTATTTGTATTTTTTAATCCCAGTGAAAAGTCAAAGTTCAGTTCCGATTCTTTGAACAGTCACACATTGTAGAAAATTAATAGAAACATTAGCTCTTGCGCATTCATGCATGCATGCATTTGGAAACGAAGGTTGTGGAGACAGTAAGATGTTACGTATTAATCTGCATGTAGGGTATGAGTGGAACTAGGATAGGAGTGAGTAAGGTATTATAATTATGCTATCGATAATAATTTTCCTGAGAACTTATCAATTTTACTAGAATTTTCAATAAATTCAAGATAAAATAAAATTTATTGGCATTTGAAACTTCACATTATAATATTTATTTTATCCAAAAATCAATATTAGATAATATTACGAATAGACTTTTTTTGTGAAGATAAGCGTCATTCTTCAATCTTATGATGTTCTTAGCTTCTTGACAAGGAAGCCTCCAACATTCTTCAATCGTGGAATCAATGATGTGGCTAAGCCATGCATGGAAGCAACCAGTCGCTTAAGTCTACGAAACCTTTAGCAAGTTGATCAAGATCTTGAGACGATGGAGTTGATGGAATTTGTGGGTCACTCTATCACTTATTCTCCTATGTTCAATGGGACGGGCTACGCGTATTTGAAAACATGAATGAGAGTTTTCTTGCTTTCTATGAGCTTTGATTTATGAAATATTATCGAATATGATTTTCAAATACCCTCTAAACCTATGAATGAATGGAATAATTTTAAGAAAAAATTATTTTCGTTAAATGCTAAAACTATGATTGCTTTGTTTTGTGCTTTATACAAAAATGAGTTTAATCATATTTTGATATGCAAAATTGCACATAATATTTGACACACTCTTGAAATCATTAATGAAGGCCCAAGTAGGTTAAAAGAATCTAAGATAAATCTTTTGATGCATAGTTTTGAATTATTTCGAATGAAACCAAGCAAAACCATTGGAGACATGTACTCTCATTTTACGGATGTCATCAATGGTTTAAAAGCACTTGGTAAAAGTTTTTCTCACCTCGAACTTGTTAATAAAATTTTATGATCTCTTCCTAAAAATTGGGATCTGAAAGTAACTGCTATTTAAGAAGTAAAGGACTTTAACTATTTTCCACTTGAAGAACTCATAGGGTCATTAATGACATATTAAATGACATGTAAAGCACACGATGCACATGATGAATATAAGAATAACCTTCCAAAGAACAAGAAAAATATGACACTTAGAACAAAAGAAGACCACTCGAGCAAAAGATAAGTGATGGTGACTTTGAACTCATCATAAGAAAATTTAAAGAGTTCATAAAATAAGAATCTAATAATAAAAATAAACTTAAAAAGAAAATACTGTCAAGAAAAAAAAAGTACTTAAGGTAACTTGGGACGAATCAAGTACATCCGAAGACGAGGATCAAACTGATGAAGACGAAGTGACGAACTATGCTTTGACGACTCTCCACAATGAGGTAAATGACTCAACCGAAACCCCTTTACCTTATAATGAATTGCTTGATACATTCTATGAGTTGTTTGATGATTTTAAATTAGTTAGTAACAAATATAAAATGGTAAAAAAAGTATCATGCTTTTCTTTCTAGTAAATTTAAAAAATTAAAAAATGAGCATGATAATTATATGTTAACCTCTAAATTTGAAAAATTAGATTCATACAAAAAGAAAAATTTGTTATTACAATAAACATTAGAAAATTTTAAAATTAGTAGTAAATCATTAGACATGATCCTTGCTAACAAAGGTCATGTACATAGAAAAGTAGAAATCTATTTTGTAAGTAGCAATACTCAACAAAAATTAACTTTATTTGTTAAAGGACCCACATTACAAGTTTTCCCTAAAAATAAATGTAATTTTTGTAGTAGACATGGTCATTTTACTTATAAATGTTTATTCAAAAATTATAAATCGTATAAATTTTTTTTTTAGTAAATAGAAAAAAGAATCGTAGGAGAACAAAATATGAAAAATCTTGATTCATAATAAATTTTAATTTATAAATATCAAGTGAAAGAATCAAGATTAGTTTAGATGAATCTATTCTTTAACAAAAAGGAATATACTAGAATAAAAGATCTAGTTCATGTATAAAAAAAAATCTCAAGTTATCAAGAACATGATTCATAAAAAAAATCCTCTTAAATAATAAGAATGAATGATACGAGAATACATTATAAGAGATCTTTATTCATAAAAGAATTTAAGTTATAATTTTTAAGAATCAAAAGAAAAATCATCATTCATTTAGATAAATCATATAGCGAAAAGAAGAATCATAGTAAACGATTTTGATTCATAAAAATCTCAAGTTATAATTATCAAAGAATCGAGATCATAATTTAGATAAAAAATTATTCAAATTTAAATTATCAAAATCATGTATATAGTTCAAGAGATTAAAAATAAATAAATAACATAAATTGATTTATTAATCTCTTTTTGAAAAATTTGATAAGATAGCGAAATTTTTAAGAAAAATATATCCTCTTTTTATTTCATACAAGCATGCCTTTGTCTTTTATGCCAAATAAAAACATGCATCATCATTTGAAACCGAAAGAGTAAGATTTATTAAAAATTATCAAGATCAAAAGTGTAACATATAATTCCAAAACATATGATTTCAAATCATCATTGCTTCAAATTCTCATAGAAAATATAAAATCATCAAGCATGATATCAAACATTTTAATATTTCTATTGCATCATTAAAATATCAAACATGATTTTATTAATCATAAAATATTATCAATCAAAATCATTTTGTTTGTTGTAATAATACATTTTTTTTTTAAGTGAATCTAAATTTTCATGGTTAGTGATAAGAGTTAACATGCAATTGTCATGCTCTTTTTTTTTTTTCTTCAAAATCACTAGAAAGAGAAACATAATTTTTTTGTATTTTTTTATTTCTTACTAACTAATTTAAAATCATCAAACAATGCAAGTAATAAGTCATTAATAAATGCACATTTACTATTTCCTATATTTGTGATATCAATAATAAGTCCATGTAAATTAGTTATAGTGGTCTAGGGGTACTTAATTGACTTTTGGATTTGAAGATATTCTTTATATATTTTTTTTAATTTATATATATCACAAATTTTATTTTTAATAAATTTTATTTTTGATATTTTTTTATATTTTTTAATTCAAATTTAAGAAATTAATTTTATACTAATATGTTAGTCTCGTGGGCCAAAGCCACATATCATTATTTAAAGTTAAAAAATGAGTTATATCATGTAAGTTATTAAGATTAATAGTCTAAACATTGTCGCTTTCTAAAGCAATAAAGGATTTATTTCTATTTGATATGTCCAATAATACAAGTTTAAGAATTTAAATTTAACTTTATATTCTTTATCATGAGTTGAAACACCTCTTATATTATTATTTTGAATACTCTTTTATTTTACTCTTTAAATGCTATAGATTAGCTTCCACATTGGGTATTATTAGGATATATTGTTGGCACTAGATATTTAGTTATTCTATTTGGAGTTGTTATTCTTATTTATATAATCACATGAAAAGCAATGATGATGGAAATATTTGGGAATTCGCTCGATATAAAACCCAACTCTCTTTATCTTCCTATTGGGTGTTTCGCTTTGCTCACAATACCTTTCTCGATCAGGAGGTTATAATTTTCCTTACATATAGAGAGACAAAAACGAAGATGAATTCTCAATCAGCTCCATTTCGTACAACACGCGAAGCATAAAAGAATTAGAAGAACTAAATCTCAAACACCTATGTATCTACTACTGTCATGTCATCGGAGAGGAAGACGACGACTACTCCACGAGATCTTGTAGTGGCTCGACTCATGAAGGCAAGTCGGTGAACAGAGCGAGTATTCGGGAGAAACTTGTGGATTTCATGGAGCGGAAGCTGAATGATCTTGTTTTCACGGTGGAGAAGATGTCGGAGGAGCTGCGAACGATGAGATAGACCAGACCCTGAACTACAATGAACAGACATGCCTTCACCAACTCCTTGCTCGAGTCTTCGAAGACCATTATCATCGTTCACTTCACTTGCCTGAACTGATCCGAGGAGTCGTTAATTGATATGAGAGAATGATCAAGAAGAGGTGCTTGCTGGCATATATATATATATATATATATATATATATATATATACATACTTGAAATCAATCCAAAGAAGCTTCCTTCTTCCCAAGCAGCTCCTTTGCTCATAGTTGAATTGGTCAAATAGTCTCATGAGCTAAACGAACGAGAGTCGCACATAATTCTTTTAAGACAAAGTCAAAAACTCATTTGCTTTCATTGAACCCTTCCACGTTTGCTATGATTAGAAAACATCAGATGCAAACATAGATATGAGATTCCTGGTGCCTCTACAACATAATGAATAATTAAGCTTAATAGTCTAAACATTATCACTTTCTAAAGCAATAAAGGATTTATTTCTATTTGATATGTCCAATAATGCAAGTTTAAGAATTTAAATTTAACTTTATATTCTTTTATCATGAGTTGAAACACCTCTTATATTGTTATTTTGAATACTCTTTTATTAACTCTTTAAATGCTATAGCTTAGCTTCCACATTGGGTATTATTAGGATATATTGTTGGCTCTTGATATTTAGTTACTAGTTTTTTTTTTTTTTTCTATCTATTTGGAGTTGTTATTCTTATTTATATAATCACCTGAAAAGCAATGATGATGGAAATATTTGGGAATTCGCTCGATGTAAAACCCAACTCTCTTTATCTTCCTATTGAGTGTTTCGCTTTTCTCACAATACCTTTCTCGATCAGGAGGTTATAATTTTCCTTCAAGATAGAGAGACAAAAACGAAAACGAAGATAAATTCTCAATCAGCTCCATTTCGTACAACACGCGAAGCATAAAAGAATTAGAAGAACTAAATCTCAAACACCTATTTATCTACTAGTGTCGTGTCATCGGAGAGGAAGACGACAACTACTCCATGAGATCTTGTAGTGGCTCGACTCCTGAAGGCAAGTCGGTGAACAGAGCGAGTATTCGGGAGAAACTTGTGGATTTCACGGAGCGGAAGCTGAATGATCTTGTTTTCACGGTGGAGAAGATGTCGGAGGAGCTACGAACGATGAGATAGACCAGACCCTGAACTACAATGAACAAACATGCCTTCACCAACTCCTTGCTCGAGTCTTCGAAGACCATCATCATCGTTCACTTCACTTGCCTGAACTGATCCGAGGAGTCGTTAATTGATATGAGAGAATGATCAAGAAGAGGTGCTTGCTGGCATATATATATATATACATACTTGAAATCAATCCAAAGAAGCTTCCTTCTTCCCAAGCAGCTCCTTTGCTCATAGTTGAAATGGTCAAATAGTCTCATGAGCTAAACGAATGAGAGTCACACATAATTATTTTAAGACAAAGTCAGAAACTCAGTTGCTTTCATTGAACCCTTCCACGTTTTCTATGATTAGAAAACATCATATGTAAATATAGATATGAGATCCCTGGTGCCTCTAAAACATAATGAATAATTAAGCTAAATAAACAGTAGTCTCTACTTAATACTAGTACAAATCTTGCTATTGTTGGACGTGAAAGTGATGTGTAGGTGCTCCGTTCTCAACACACAGGTTTCATTACGAGTTGGTAGACAAAAATGGTAAACTGTTCATCTCGTTGTATTACTCGAGAACAATTTGTGTTGATTATAGAAGCCTAAGCCTAAGATAATCACCAATGAAGATGATAGAGTTTATGGTTACATTTTACCCCCGTCAAATTCCTCGTGTTTCGTAGTCTGAATGATGTCATGATCCTTTGTGCATAGTTGAAAGGATCGAAGTCGTCTAAAAAACTGAGTGATAGTGACACATGATCTTATTATTTGTATTTTTTAATCCTAGTGAAAAGTCAAAGTTCAGTTCCGATTCTTTGAATAGTCACACATTGTAGAAAATTAATAGAAACATTAGCTTTTGCGCATTCATGCATGCATGCATTTGGAAACGAATGTTGTGGAGACAGTAAGATGTTACGTATTAATCTGCATGTAGGGTATGAGTGGAACTAGGATAGGAGTGAGTAAGGTATTATAATTATGCTATCAATAATAATTTTCTTGGGAACTTATCAATTTTACCAGAATTTTCAATAAATTCATGATAAAATAAAATTTATTGGCATTTGAAACTTCACATTATAATATTTATTTTATCCAAAAATCAATATTAGATTATGGAGAGTCGTCAAAGCATAGTTCGTCACTTCATCTTCATCAGTTTGATCCTCGTCTTCGGATGTACTTGATTCGTCCCAAGTTACCTTATGTACTTTTTTTTTCTTGACAGTATTTTCTTTTTAAGTTTATTTTTATTATTAGATTCTTATTTTATGAACTCTTTAAATTTTCTTGTTCGAGTGGTCTTCTTTTGTTCTAAGTGACATATTTTCTTGTTCTTTGGAAGGTTATTCTTATATTCATCATGTGCATCGTGTGCCTTACATGTCATTCCATATGTCATTAATGACCCTATGAGTTCTTCAAGTAGAAAATAGTTAAAGTCCTTTACTTCTTAAATAGCAGTTACTTTCAGATCCCAATTTTAAGGAAGAGATCATAAAATTTTATTAACAAGTTCGAGGTGAGAAAAACTTTTACCAAGTGCTTTTAAACCATTGATGACATCCGTAAAATGAGAGTACATGTCTCCAATGGTTTTGCTTGGTTTCATTCGAAATAATTCAAAACTATGCATCAAAAGATTTATCTTAGATTCTTTTAACCTACTTGGGCCTTCATGAGTGATTTCAAGAGTGTGTCAAATATTATGTGCAGTTTTGCATATCAAAATATGATTAAACTCATTTTTGTATAAAGCACAAAACAAAGCAATCATAGCTTTAGCATTTAACGAAAATAATTTTTTCTTAAAATTATTCCATTCATTCATAGGTTTAGAGGGTATTTGAAAATCATATTCGATAATATTTCATAAATCAAAGCTCATAGAAAGCAAGAAAACTCTCATTCATGTTTTCAAATACGCGTAGCCCGTCCCATTGAACATAGGAGAATAAGTGATAGAGTGACCCACAAATTCCATCAACTCCATCGTCTCAAGATCTTGATCAACTTGCTAAAGGTTTCGTAGACTTAAGCGACTGGTTGCTTCCATGCATGGCTTAGCCACATCATTGATTCCAGGATTGAAGAATGTTGGAGGCTTCCTTGTCAAGAAGCCAAGAACATCATAAGATTGAAGAATGACGCTTATCTTCACAAAAAAAGTCTATTCGTAATATTATCTAATGACTCAACCGAAACCCCTTTACCTTATAATGAATTGCTTGATACATTCTATGAGTTGTTTGATGATTTTAAATTAGTTAGTAACAAATATAAAATGGTAAAAAAAGTATCATGCTTTTCTTTCTAGTAAATTTAAAAAATTAAAAAATGAGCATGATAATTATATGTTAACCTCTAAATTTGAAAAATTAGATTCATACAAAAAGAAAAATTTGTTATTACAATAAACATTAGAAAATTTTAAAATTAGTAGTAAATCATTAGACATGATCCTTGCTAACAAAGGTCTTGTACATAGAAAAGTAGAAATCTATTTTGTAAGTAGCAATACTCAACAAAAATTAACTTTATTTGTTAAAGGACCCACATTACAAGTTTTCCCTGAAAATAAATGTAATTTTTGTGGTAGACATGGTCATTTTACTTATAAATATTTATTCAAATATTATAAATCGTATAAATTTATTTGGGTTCCCAAAGGAATCATAAAGGACTTAATGCCAATAGACAAGATATGACCCAAAGTCAAATGGGTACTTATAGCAAATCCACCTTTCTTGTAAAAAATGGGACTTGATAGTAGATGCTCAAAGCATATGAATGGACATCCAAAATAATTAACAAAGCTCACTAGCTGAAATAACAATAATAAAAGAAATTTGATTGAAATTAGAATTATTGGCAATAAATCTTTTGATTGAAGACTTTTTATTTTTTAATGTGTTGTAATATTGATTTTTGTCATGATTAAACTTATTTTTCTTTGAAACGATGATGCATAGATTTGGCATAAAATATTTTGGCATGCTTTTATGAAATCAATCATCTAAATTGAAACAAAAAAAGGGAAATGTATTTTTCATAAAAATTTCTCAATCTCTATCTTATCAAGTTTTCAGAAAGAGATTGATGTATCTATTTGTATCATTTTTTTTTATGAATCTCTTGAACTATGAAAATGATTTTGATGATTTGAATTTGAATGAGTTTTATCCGATCTTGATGATTTGAGATTTCTTATGCATGAATCCAGATATTTTACTATTTGATCTACTATGTTTCTTTTTTGCTATTTATAAAAGAAGAGATTTGTCAAAATGAAACATGTCTTTTGGTATTCATTACTTGATCTTTCATAATCTTTGATATTATATTTTTCATGACATGTATAATTCCTTTATATTTATGGTTATATACCTTATGTTATAATTAGAGCATTGATGTAAAAGAAAAAACAAATTATACCATTATATTCTTTTCTTCTTTTTAACAATGACAAAAGGGGATAAAGTCTTGCTAGCTTGCACATCGCATAGAAAAGCAAAATTGCTAACTTGCATGTTCTAAAATGATATAAAATTTGCTAGCTTATATGCTATAAAATAATATAAAGCTTGCTAAATTACTAGCTTGCATGTTCTAAAAAGATGTAAAACTTGCTAAAATTACTAACTTGCATATATCAAAAGATAAGTAAAAATTGCTAGCTTACACATTTCAAAGAGAAGGAAAACTTTTTAGCTTGCACATCTCAAAAGAGAAGCAAAGTTTGCTAGCACATTACAAGAAGAAGCAAAAAAATTGTCTATCTTACACATCTCAAGAGAAGCAAAAACTTGCTATCTTACAAATATTAAGAAAAGCAAAAATTACTAACTTTCATATCTCTAAAATATTGTTAGCTTTCATATTTAAAAAATTTGCTAGTTGTACTTTTCTCCCTTTTGTTGATGACAAAGGGGGAGAAATTATGATGATGATCATGCATCGTATGATGTAATTTTATATTTTAAAATTATATATAATGATTTGGATATTATGACTAAGTTGGCACTAAGAGGGGGGGTTGAATTAGTGCCTATGTAAAAACCAACAGTTTCAAAACTTTTATTCGATAAAGCTTGTATTGGAAAGATGAGTTTAACTTGAAAGTGTGTTCGTAAGCGTAGTGAAAGTAATAAGCAAGTAAATCAGTTTGCAATATAAATAAAAGACATGAAAGAAATGCAAAGTAAGTTTTATAGTGGTTCGGTCGTCATGACCTATTTCCACTCTCGATTCCTCTTCACTCGAAGCCACCGGGCTTCCACTATTGATTTTCTTTCAACGGGCGAAGATCAACTACCCTTACAACTCTTCTCCTTTTTACAAGCTCAAGAAAGATCCTTTACACCAATCTCTTTTAGACCTAGATCTCACTTCTCCCTTTAGAAGAACTTTCTAAATACTAGGAATGAGTGACTTAGTCTTCAAGAGAGATTACAATTTTTTTTCACAATGATTCTTTCCCCCCTTTCAACTCACTTTTTGTTCAATTTTTGTATTCTATATAAGAATATCTAGGGTATTTATAGACCCCAAATAGCTTCAAAATTAGAGCAAAAAAAGGTTTCATCCCAAATTTCTCGGGTCCTGACGATACCACTACTTATGCTGGGTAGTACCATCGCCTACAGCATTGACACTGGATAGTATCACCGCTTAGTCTGATGGTACTACCACCTGACATAGTTTGGGAGACTATGCTCAGGTGGTACCATCGCCCAATCTGGTGGTACTATCACTTGACACAGTCTTGACTGTATTTGGGCGGGACCACCGCCCAATCTGGCGGTATAACCACTCGACATAATCTTGAAGATTGTGTCTAAGTAGTACCATCGTCAGACCTTACTATAGGACATTAAATGGGCAAAATAATAAGTCCAATTGGCCCCTAATTGAGTTGGCATTGTTTCACTCTAATACCGACTCAATTAGACCTAAACTAATTCGATCTAGACAAATTATTACAAGCATGAATCCTATGTTGTTCGGCATGTCATTGGTTCATTCGGTGCTTTGTTTGATCCTTTGGTCCATCCTCCTCTCATTCGGTAGATTGCCCAATCAGCATGTTGTCTTCTCGTAATATGTGATCTCCTTAGTGCAATGTCTAATCTTCTTGGCCTGATGCCCGAACTCATGGCACAAAGCCTTTTGCTGACACGTCGACATATCCTTCAACCCGACGTCCAATCTTCTGATATGTTCACTCGGGCCCAACATCTGATTTCTCCTACTTTAATCAATTTGCCTCTCCTTGATCGAAGCTAGTCCTCACTCAAAATACATATTAGATTATAACCTCATCAATTGATTTCATCATCAAAATCCGAGATTCAATAATCCCTCCCTTTTTTATGATGACAACCAATTGATGACATAGTTTAACTAAACTCCCCCTATCAATATGTCATATTGATAGAACTTTAGAATTCATAGAATTATAAGTATTTTACCATTACATGCAACATCAATATTGAAGGAACCAATCATATCATTGCATGCAACATAAAATCATACGTAATCAAAACATCTAAGTACATCATCCCATGGATGATTATCATCATAACTTATACATCATCATCATATCTTCTCCCCCTTTGTTATCAACAAAAAGGAGAAGCGCAACTATCAATTTTGAAATATGCAAGCTAGTAATTTAACAAATTTTTTATCATTTTAGAACATGCAAGTTAGCAAATTTTAGAGATGTGCAAGTTTAGCGATATTTGATTTTCTTTAGCAACATGCAAGTTAGCAATTTTTGATATTCTTGAAATGTGTAAGCTAGCAAGTTCTTTGCTTCTCTTTGAAATGTGCAAACTAGCAATTTTTCTCCCTCTTTGTCATTGTCAAAAAGAAGGGAAGAATACAATATTATAATTCTCTTTTCATTACATCAATTTTCAAATCATGACAAAGATAAAGTATCAATCTTATTTCAATATAGTATATTGAAACAAGGTACCATTTTAGAAAATGATAATTGTTGACTTTCACATCATTTTATAAAAAAATCATAAGTATTGCATGCATCATTCCAAATTATAAATATTTCAAATCATGATGGTATCAAAATATCAAATTACATTATATCCTACCATGCATAATCATAAATTCTCATTTGTATTTATCAATATAATATCATGAGTATTTCATGCATAATTTCATATCATCATATAAAAAATATCAAAAAAAATTAATTGGGTGATGAGATATACACTTCACGAATACAAGGGAGTTATGAACCAAATTTCAAGAGAAAAATTGTGATTCTTTTCAGATGACTCAAATTACGAAAAGAGGAATCATAGTAAATGAACTTGATTCATAAAAAATCTTATGTTATAATTCCAAAGATTCACAGAAGAATCATGATTCATTTAAATAATTCTTCTTTTTAGTAAATAGCGAAAAGAATAGTAGGAGAACAAAATATGAAAAATCTTGATTTATAATAAATCTTAATTCATAAATATCAAGTGAAAGAATCAAGATTGTTTAGATGAATCTCTTCTTTAACAAAAAGAAACATAGGAGAATAAAAGATCTTGTTCATGTATAAAAAAAATCTTAAGTTGTCAAGAATATGATTCATAAAAAAAAATCCTCTTAAATAATAAGAAGAACTTATACGAGAATACATAATAAGATATCTTGATTCATAAAAGAATTCAAGTTATAATTCCTAGGAATCAAGAGAAAAATCATCATTCATTTAGATAAATCAAATAGTAGAAAGAAGAATCATAGTAAAAGATCTTGATTCATAAAAATCTCAAGTTATAATTATAAAGGAATCGAGATCATGATTTGGATAAAAAATTATTCAAATTTAAATAATCAAAATCACATTTATAGTTCAAGAGATTAAAAATAAATAAATTATTTAAATTGATTCATTAATCTCTTTTTAAAAAATTTGATAAGATGGAGAAATTTTCAAGAAAAATGTATTCCCTTTTTATTTCATAGAAGCATATCTTTATTTTTTATGCCAAATAAAAACATGCATCATCGTTTAAAACAGAAAGAGCAAGATTTATCACAAAAATTATCAAGATCAAAAGTGTAACACATAATTTCAGAACATATGATTTCAAATCATCATTGCATCAAATCCTCATACATAATATAAAATCATCAAGAATGATATCATGTTATACTTTTAAAGATTCATAGAAAAATCATGATTCATTTAAATAATTTTTTTTTTAGTAAATAGCAAAAAGAATCGTAGGAGAACAAAATATGAAAAATCTTGATTCATAATAAATTTTAATTTATAAATATCAAGTGAAAGAATCAAGATTAGTTTAGATGAATCTATTCTTTAACAAAAAGGAATATACGAGAATAAAAGATCTAGTTCATGTATAAAAAAAAATCTCAAATTATCAAGAACATGATTCATAAAAAAAATCCTCTTAAATAATAAAAATGAATGATACGAGAATACATAATAAGAGATCTTTATTCATAAAAGAATTTAAGTTATAATTTTTAAGAATCAAAAGAAAAATCATCATTCATTTAGATAAATCATATAGCGAAAAGAAGAATCATAGTAAACGATTTTGATTCATAAAAATCTCAAGTTATAATTATCAAAGAATCGAGATCATAATTTAGATAAAAAATTATTCAAATTTAAATTATCAAAATTATGTATATAGTTTAAGAGATTAAAAATAAATAAAAAACATAAATTGATTTATTAATCTCTTTTTGAAAAATTTGATAAGATAGAGAAATTTTAAAAAAAATATATCCTCTTTTTATTTCATACAAGCATGCCTTTGTCTTTTATGCCAAATAAAAACATGCATCATCGTTTGAAACCGAAAGAGTAAGATTTATTAAAAATTATCAAGATCAAAAGTGTAACATATAATTCCAAAACATATGATTTCAAATCATCATTGCTTCAAATTCTCATAGATAATATAAAATCATCAATGATGATATCAAACATTTTAAAATTTATATTACATCATTAAAATATCAAACATGATTTTTTTAATCATAAAATATTGTCAATCAAAATCATTTTGTTTGTTGTAATAATACATTTTTCTTTTTAAGTGAATCTAAATTTTCATGCTTAGTGATAAGAGTTAACATGCAATTGTCATGCTCTTTTTTTTTTCTTCAAAATCACTAGAAAGAGAAACATAATTTTTTTGTATTTTTTTTATTTCTTACTAACTAATTTAAAATCATCAAACAACGCAAGTAATAAGTCAATAATAAATGCACATTTACTATTTCCTATATTTGTGATATCAATAATAAGTCCATGTAAATTAGTTATAGTGGTCTAGGGGTACTTAATTGACTTTTGGATTTGAAGATATTATTTATATATATATTTTAATTTATAAATATCACAAATTTTATTTTTAATAAATTTTATTTTTGATATTTTTAAAATTTTTTAATTCAAATTTAAGAAATTAATTTTATACTAATATGTTAGTCTCATGGGCCAAAGCCACATATCATTATTTAAAGTTAAAAAATGAGTTATATCATGTAAGTTATTATGATTAATAGTCTAAACATTGTCGCTTTCTAAAGCAATAAAGGATTTATTTCTATTTGATATGTCCAATAATGCAAGTTTAAGAGTTTAAATTTAACTTTATATTCTCTATCATGAGTTGAAACACCTCTTATATTGTTATTTTGAATACTCTTTTATTTTACTCTTTAAATGCTATAGATTAGCTTCCACATTGGGTATTATTAGGATATATTGTTGGCACTAGATATTTAGTTATTCTATTTGGAGTTGTTATTCTTATTTATATAATCATCTGAAAAGCAATGATGATGGAAATATTTGGGAATTCGCTCGATGTAAAACCCAACTCTCTTTATCTTCCTATTGGGTGTTTCGCTTTGCTCACAATACCTTTCTCGATCAGGAGGTTATAAATTTCCTTCAAGATAGAGAGACAAAAACGAAGATGAATTCTCAATCAGCTCCATTTCGTACAACACGCGAAGCATAAAAGAATTAGAAGAACTAAATCTCAAACACCTATTTATCTACTACTGTCGTGTCATCGGAGAGGAAGTCGACGGCTACTCCACAAGATCTTGTAGTGGCTCGACTCCTGAAGGCAAGTCGGTGAACAGAGCGAGTATTCGGGAGAAACTTGTGGATTTCACGGAGCGGAAGCTAAATGATCTTGTTTTCACGGTGGAGAAGATGTCGGAGGAGCTGCGAACGATGAGATAGACCAGACCCTGAACTACAATGAACAGACATGCCTTCACCAACTCCTTGCTCGAGTCTTCGAAGACCATCATCATCGTTCACTTCACTTGCCTGAACTGATCCGAGGAGTCGTTAATTGATATGAGAGAATGATCAAGAAGAGGTGCTTGCTGGCATATATATATATATATATATATATATATATACATATTTGAAATCAATCCAAAGAAGCTTCCTTCTTCCCAAGCAGCTCCTTTGCTCATAGTTGAAATGGTCAAATAGTCTCATGAGCTAAACGAACGAGAGTCACACATAATTCTTTTAAGACAAAGTCAAAAACTCAGTTGCTTTCATTGAACCCTTCCACGTTTTCTATGATTAGAAAACATCAGATGCAAACATAGATATGAGATTCCTGGTGCCTCTACAACATAATGAATAATTAAGCTCAATAAACAGCAGTGTCTGCTTAAGACTATTACGAATCTTGCTGTTGTTGGACGTGAAAGTGATGTGTAGGTGCTCCGTTCTCAACTCACAGGTTTCATTACGAGTTGGTAGACAAAAATGGTAAACTGTTCATCTTGTTGTATTACTCGAGAACAATTTGTGTTGATTATAGAAGCCTAAGCCTAAGATAAATCACCAATGAAGATGATAGAGTTTATGGTTACATTTTACCCCCGTCAAATTCCTCGTGTTTCATAGTTTGAATGATGTCATGATCCTTTGCGCATAGTTGAAAGGATCAGAGTTGTCTCAAAAACCGAGTGATAGTGACACATGATCTTATTATTTTTATTTTTTAATCCCAATGAAAAGTCAAAGTTCAGTTCCGATTCTTTAAACAGTCACACATTGTAGAAAATTAATAGAAACATTAGCTCTTGTGCATGCATGCATGCATTTGGAAACGAAGGTTGTGGAGACAGTAAGATGTTACGTATTAATCTGCATGTAGGGTATTAGTGGAACTAGGAGTGAGTAAGGTATTATAATTATGCTAACAATAATAATTTTCCTGAGAACTTATCAATTTTACCAGAATTTTCAATAAATTCAAGATAAAATAAAAATTATTGATATTTGAAACTTCACATTATAATATTTATTTTATCCAAAAATCAATGTTAGATAATATTACGAATAGACTTTTTTTGCGAAGATAAGCGTCATTCTTCAATCTTATGATGTTATGATGTTCTTGGCTTCTTGACACGAAAGAGGAAGCCTCCAACATTCTTCAATCTTATGAACACTGCTCCTGGAATCAATGACGTGGCTAAGCCATGCATGGAGTCGCCTAAGTCTAGGGAACCTTTAACAAGTTGATCAAGATCTTGAGACGATGGAGTTCAAGGAATGGAAGACCCTTTTATGATAAGAAGAGAAAAAATGACACATAAATATTAACTTGTATATCGGGTTTCTTATCAAAATATTAACTTGTTATCAAAATATAAATATTAATCAGTATAAACAGTAGAATAATAAATCAATCACAAAATGAGACACTAAATTTTTATGTAAAAAAATTTAATATGAAAAAAATCACGAGACCGTAACCCACCTCAATTGTCGTGATCCAAATAATATTCTTCCCTTGCGGCTCATAGTTGAAATGGTCAAAGTAATACCTCCAAATGTATTTTTTTTTTATTTAGAAAATATCATATCTAAATACACAAATGAGATTCATTAATTAAGCAGCTTCTAGACAACATTGGTAAATTTGTGCATCTTGAAGATTTTGTGTTGATCGTAGAAGCACAAAATAAATCACCACTGCCGACTACTTTCTTTCCTACAACATTCATCGACGTTGAAACGGTCAACGTAGTCTCAAGAACTAACAATAGTGACTCATGATCTTATTATTGTTATTTTTATTCTTTTCAAGTCAATGAAAGTTCAAAGTTCTTCCATTCTTTGAACCGCTCCATATTTTCTTTCAACTTTATTTTATATGTAGAAAATTTAATTCTATACATACATTGACTCCACATTAAATTTAATTATATATATATATATACATTAACTCTAAAGTGAGATAGGAGAGAACAAAAAAAAGAATTTTTTTTTTTGAAAAAGATAACTATGAGCTAGTAGTTCAAAATATAAAAGTTTGATAATGTTTCAAAAATAAGAATACCCTATCAATCTTTCTTCTATCCTTTTTTTTATAGATTCCTTGTACATTCAATCTTTCAACTACCTAATTAATAAGTCACAATTTACTAAAAGTCAAACACAAATTATAATACATATTAAAATCATAGTGCATTGTACTTTAGTGATTTTAAATTTTCATAATTATCTCAAATTATTTTATTGAAATTTGATAGGTTTGAGTTTGAAATTTATTATCTTGAAACTTGGGAGCATTTAATGCTCACTATGCACTGCATTACTCTCTATATGAGCAAGAACTTGTCCATAAGTTGTCATCATTAGTATCATGGTAAATTGATAAATCCTGAAATTTAAATATAGAGTGAGTACGCACATTAGGAGGAAGGAGGAAGTTCAACCTTATAACATTGTCATTAATTCTCTTGAGAACGTAGTAGAGATCAATTTTCTTCTCTTTAAGTTTCTTATAAGTTTCTGTCGGAAAACATTCTTTTTTCAAAAATACCTAAACAATATCTCCTTTAAAGATTATAATGTGACGATGCTCGTTGGCTTTTTCTTCGTAAACTTGGTTGCTAGCTTCAAGTTTCTTCTTTACTTCTTTATGAATTTTTATCATGGTAATAGTAAAATCCTCTTTCTATGAACTTGATAAAGATGATTTAGATATTTTAACAATATCTAGATAATGAGGTGAAATACAACCATAAATAATCTTAAATGAACTCTTGCATGTAGAATGATTAACCATAGAGTTATAAGCAAATTCGGTTGAATCTCATAATGATGAAACCAATCAATATGTGTTTATGTTTTAATCTACATTTTGAGTGACGCAGGATGCTTCGATCAAGATGAGATAATTAAAGTAGAAAAATTATGTTAGGTCGGAGGAACATGTCAGAAGATTGGACGTCGGACCGGTGGATCGGTCGACGTATCGACAGAAGGCTTCGGGTCGTGGTTTCGGACATCGAGCCAAGAAGAGCGGAGATTGTGCCAAGGATATCGGAGTAGCGGAGTCAACTGGCCGATTGGGAAATAGGCCGCAAGAGAGGACGATGCACCGAAGAATCGGACGAAACGTCGAGGGACCAATGACATGCCAGACAACTTGATTAGATGCTTAGGATTAATTGTCTAGATCGAAGTGTGTTTTACATGTGCAGGATTAACTACGATAGCTTAAAGACATAAAGTAAGTTTATCAGAGTCAAGCTCGATAGGTGTTCGAGAGTCGGTCGAAAGTCCGAAGAATCATTGGAAGTGCTGCCGAAACCAACCGAGAAAGAATCGGGGACTTGCCAAAGTTTTCAGAAGTCCACTGGAAAGATCGTCGGAGGTTCACGGAGATCACCGAGAAGGTTTGGATACTTGCCAAAGACTCGTTAAACTCGCCACAAGACCGGGAGCCTGTTGGGAGTTCGCCGGAAGAAATCCGACGGTGTATCGGAAGTCCGCTGGAAGTTCGCCGGAAGGAAACTCGACGTTGCCTCTTAAAAATTGCTTAGGACTATGTCTTAATTTCATAGTTTGCATGTAATTAGGGTTATGATTAAGAGTTAATCTTATAACCTGGTTAGGGGCCAATTGGGCCTGAGCTTGGACTGGTTTGGGCCAAGTTTGGAGCCCAACCAGTGAGCTGGAACAGTCCAAGCGGTGGCACCGTCGGATTGGGCAATGGCACTGCCCAGAACCCGAGAGTTCCGACGATGGCACCGCCAGTACACTACCGGACTGGGTGGTGGCACCGCCCAGAATCCGAGAAGTCTGGCGGTGGCACTGCTAGTACATTATCAGTGTCAGACACTGACAGGCGGTGACACCGCCACTGATAGGCAGTGGCATCGCTAGCACTGGGTATCAGAGCAAGGCTCACTCTCATATTTGGTTTAATACCCAAGAGAGATGGCTTACTCCGGCATGCAAGAGGGTCACTCTATTATACGTCCGCCCATGTTTAATGGGTCGGATTACATATATTGGAAGACTCGTATGAGGATCTTCCTTATTTCCATGGATTTTGAGCTTTGGAATATTGTCAAAAATGAATCTAAAAAATCTTCTCTTTCGATGAGTGAATGGGATTAATCGGAGAAGAAGGTTTTTACTTTAAACGCAAAGGCTATGAATGTCTTATTTTGTGCACTTGACAAAAATAAATTTAATCGCGTTTCGATTTGTGATTCGGCTTTTGATATTTGGAGAACTCTTGAGGTCACTCATGAAGGCACTAGCTGAGTGAAAGAGTCCAAAATCAACATTCTTGTGCATTCTTATGAACTTTTCCGGATGAAACCAAGTGAGTCCATCGAAGAAATGTACACCCATTTCATAAATGTCATCAATGGACTTAAAGCTCTTGGTAAAGGTTTTTTTAACTTTGAACTAGTAACTAAAATTTTAAGATCCCTTCCAAAGGATTAGGATCCAAAAGTTATGGCCATTTAAGAGGCCAAGGACCTTAAAATATTTCTTCTCAAAGAACTTATTGGGTCTTTAATGACCTATGAAATTAACAATGTGACAAAAAAGGAACTCGAGAACAACCTTCCAAAGAACAAGAAGGATTTAAGACATAAAACATTTGAAGACCACTCGAGCATAAGCTCAAGCGATGGTGAACTTAAACTACAAATGAAACAAGAATTAAAGAACAAAAAGAACGAAACTATTTGTTTTGAACGCAAGAAGAAGAATAAAAATTGGGATGAATCAAGCTCCTTCAAAGACGAGAAGAAAATCAAGAAAGACGAGGTGGCAAACTATGCCTTAACAGCATTCAACGATGAGGTAATCGAAACCCCCTTAATTTATTTTGAAATTACTTGATGTTTTCCATGATGTATTTTTTTTCTCTTAGAATAATTATTTTTGAAAATTACATGTTTAAAATATTAAAAATACAAAAATTAGGAATCATGCTTATCATTCTAGTAATTTTGAAAATAATAATGAAAATTACATGTTTTATGTTAATGGAATAAAATAATAGATTTAAATCTAATGATCATATGTATGTTTTTCTTAAAAAAAAAAATATGCATCTTGATGATTTTCGATTTTGATTGAAACCATGCTTGATGTCTTAATGAAAATATTAAGAAGTTTAATATCATGCTTAATGAGTTTTCTTTTGAAATGATGCATATTTTGATTTGACATAAATGAAATAGGCATACTTATATGAAATAATGTAAGTGTCATGCTTGACGATTGTATACTTAATAATACATAAAGTTGTAATGAAAATATTAAAATTTTGATACCATGATTTGATGATTTTATGCATGAGATTTTAAAGTTATACATGATGATTTTTGTGGTTTATTGATGTTGATGGTTTTCATGACAAAATTTATTTTTCGATCCTAAACGTTGATGCATGGTTTTAACATAAGAACAAATACTTGAGCATGCTAATATAAAATCAATCACATAAATTGAAACAACTAAAAAGAGAAAAGTATTTTTCTTAAAAATTCTTTTTCTCAATCTTATTGACTATAAATAAATCATAATTTTTTAGAACCACAATTTTTATGATTTATAATGAATTAAGAAATTTTATATGTATGAATTAATATCTTATTCTCCTACAAGATTGAATGAATTTTATCTATATCATGATCTCCTAAGAATTCCTTTTATTATTTATTTAAGAGGAGATTTGTTAAAATGAATCACGATTTCTCTTGATTTCTCAGAATTATAATTTGAGTATTCTTTTTATAAATCAAGATTGTTTACTATGATTCTTTTTTCTTATTATTTGAGCTATTAAAAAAGAATCATAATATGTCTCTTGATATTCAAAATTTATGTTCACTATTTATGCATCTCATCACCAAAATTCTTTTTGATATTCTTCATGTGATGATATGAATGCATGAAATACTCATGATATGATTTTTATACAATTCCATGTATTCATGAAATATTTATCTCATCACCCAATTAATTCTTCTTGATGTTCCTAATGTGATGAAATGAAATTATACATGAAATACAAATAAGAAGTTAATGATCATGTATGATAGGATGTAATGAACTTTGACATTTAAATACTATCAATTGAAAAACTATGATCATGTTGCCAAAATGATGTATCATGAATGTTTGAATATCATGTATGATATGCTCATAATGATGATTGATTTATTTGTATCATTTATGAAAAATGAAATGTATGGTTTTGAAATTGTGCATATTCAAATTTGAAAATATGATGATGCATAATGATGAAATTATATAATAAAAATATTAAATATTTTGAAACCATGTTTTAATGTCATGCATAATGATCATGCTTAATAAATTTCAAAATTATGCATGGTGATTTTTAAGTAATTTATGGATTATCAATTTTTATCATTTTGAAATGTTACATTTTCGGTTTTAAGTATGATGTATGTTTTCATACAAAAAACTTGAACATATTGATTTGAAATCATGTATAATAGTTTTATAATTTGAAATTATGCATGATAAATCTTGCAATTTATGGATTATTGATTTTTACCATAATGAAAGTATCTTATTGATCTTTATCATAATAAATCTTACACTTTCGGTTTTAAACATGATACATGTTTTTATTTGACATAAATTAAATAAAATCATATGAATTGAAACAATTAAAAAGAGGAAAATATTTTTTTTGAAATTATTTTTCTCTATCTTATTGATCTTGATGATTATTATGATAAATCTATGTATACCATTTTGAATCTCTTGAAAGTAATGTTGAGATTTTGATGAATTTGACGATTTGAATTTGAATAAGTTTGTATTCAAATCATGATCTTGATTTCTTAGATTTACTACTTGAGATTGTTTTTAATCACGATCTCTTCTTTGAACACCTACAATTTTTGTTATTTATAAAAAGAAGAGATTTGATAAAATGAATCATATCTTTTGTAATTCAAGAGGTCTTATCTTTTCATAACATAATGCTGTTGGATTTATGGCTTGTATGTCTTGAAATAATTGAAATATTTTACACCATTTTGTTCTTCCCTTATTCTTTCTTGTTTACAATGATAAAATGGGGAAAAGTTATGATCATGGCAAGATGCAATTTGACATATTAATACTATGATGATTTAAAATATTTATGATTTGGAATGATGCATATGTTTTTTATTATGATTATGTATGTGATGTATTGCATATCATGTGTCTCATGAATACTTTAAATGATAAATATTTGATACCAACAATCATAAAGTGATAAATACTTAAAAATATTGATTTAATGTTCGGTATCATGAATACTTTATTATCATACATGAAAATAGTGATAAATATTTTGAATTTAAATGTTTGTATCATGATTTTACATTTTGTGCATGATGAGTTATAGTGATGATTGAAATAATATGAATGATGATTTGGAATTATACATATAATGATGAGTTTATATGTTTTGAAAATATATATGATGATTTGGTATTATGCATGCAATATTTAACATATGATAATGATGCACGCAATGATGAAAAATTCATGATAAAATAATTGTTTTGACATTCAAGACTTGAATTTTCATCTATGCTATTTACCTTTGTCATAATTTAGAAATTAACGTAAAGAGTCTTTCCTTCTTTTTGACAATGATAAAGGGGGAGCAAAACATGCTAGAAAGCTAATTTATTAGCTCGCACAATTGAAGAAAAAAAGTAAAAATTACACTTCTCAAAATAGAAGAAATTGCTATCTTCAACATCACTAAGGAGTGCTATCTTGCCTATCTCAAGAAGCAAAAAGTTAACTTGCACATTTAGCAAAACTTATATTTCAAGAAACAAGAGTTGCTTTCTTGAACATCTCAAACTTACTAGCTTGCATGTCTTAAAATATTGAAAAAAAAAATTTAGCTTGTATATTATAAACTTGTTATCGTACTACCATGTATATCTATGATGATAGCAAACTTGCATGATGATAAAAATGGATATTATATTTTTCATGCAATAAGTTGAACTTGTATATCACAAACACTTAATTGTAGTACTTCTCCTTTTTGTCAATGACAAAGGGGGAGAAGTATGTTGATTATATGTCATGATTTTATCATGACATGTTGCTTGGATTTTTGAATCCAAGAGTTTCTATCAATATGGTATATTGATAGAAGGAGTTTGTTTAAACTTCGGGAGTTCAGGTTAACTCCATCGTCGATTGGTTGTCATCATAAAAAAGGGAAAGATTGTTGAATCTCAGATTTTGATGATAAAACCAATCAATATGTATTTATGTTTTAATCTATGTTTTGAGTGACGTGGGATGCTTCGATCAGGATGAGACAATTAAAGCAGGAAAATTATGTTGGGCCGGAAGAACATGTCAGAAGATTGGACGTCGGGCCGGTGGATCAGTCAACATATCGACAGAAGGCTTCAGGCCGTGGATTCGGGCATCGGGCCAAGAAGAGCGGAGATTGTGCCAAGGATATTAGAGTTGCGGAGTCAATTGGCCAATTGCGCAATAGGCCACAAGAGAGGACGATTCGCCGAAGAATCGGACGAAGCGTCAAGGGACCAATGACATGCCGAACAACTTGATTAGATGCTTAAGATTAATTGTCTAGATCGAAGTGTGTTTTACATGTGCAGGATTAACTACGATAGCTTGAAGACATAAAGTAAGTTTATTGGAGTCAAGTTCGATGGGTGTTCAAGAGTCCGTCGGAAGTCCGAAGAATCATCGGAAGTGTTGCCAGAACCAACCAAGAAAGAATCAGGGACTTGCCAAAGTTTTCGGAAGTCCACCGAAAAGATCGTCGGAGGTTCGTGGAGATCATCGAGAATGTTTGGATACTTGCCAAAGACCAGGAGCCTGCTGGGAGTCCGCCGGAAGAAATCCGAGGGTGTATCGAAAGTCCACCGGAAGTTCGTCGGAAGAAAACTCGACATTGCCGCTTAAAAATTTACTTATGACTATGTCTTAATTTCATAGTTTATATATAATTAGGGTTAGGATTAAGGGTTAATCTTATAACCCGGTTAGGGGCCAATTGGGCCCGAGCTTGGACTGGTTTGGGCCAAGATTGGAGCCTAACTAGTGAGCTGAAACAGTCCAGGCGTCGCATCGTCAGACTGGGCGGTGGCACCGCTAGTACATTGTCAGTGTCAGACACTGATAGGCGGTGGCACCGCCATGGAGAGGTAGTGGCACCGCTAGCATCGGGAAACCCAAAAGCAATTCAAATTTGGAGCTCAAATTTGAATCCTCTTGGGGCTTATAAATACTCCTCAATTCTCAGCAGAGATAACACCTTTTTGAGAAGTTCGAAATTGAGAAAAAGCTTTAGCAAAGTCGTGTTTTCAATAGCTTAAGTGTTCACCTCCCTCTTTCTCTTTGAAAAATCTTTAAGAGTGTGAACCACTTGTAAAAAGGTTGTAAGAGGGGTATTTGGTCCTTCCCCTTCAAAGTGATTTGCTAGTGGAAGTTGGGAGCCTCATCAAAGAAGGCTTCGCAAGTAGATGTAGGTCATTTGACCGAATCACTTTACATTGTGGTGTTCCTTGAATGTGTGAGTGCTTAATTTTCTGAACCACTTATCTTCTTAGCAGCAAACTGTTCGATTTTCTTCTCCCTACTCTTGACTTCCTTTACTCGAGCTATTTTAGCTAAGTCTTCATCGAATCGAAATCTCTACACATTTACAAAATCGATTTCAAACTTACGAGTTTTAATCTGCTGTACTAATTTACCCCCCCTCTTAGTGCCGCTCCGATCCTAACAAATTCAACATGAGGTAGCATGATATCTCAATGTTTTAGTCTTTTTGGAGTAAAGCATCGGAGCAAATTATCGAAGGTTCAATTAACAACCTCAATTTGTTCATCTATTTGAGGATGATAAGTACTACTATATAATATGTTTGGTGCCAAATTTCTTCCATAAACTTTTCAAAAAATGACTAAGAAATTTAATATCTCTATTTAATGAAATATATTTAGGAATTCCATGAAGTTTGGACACTATTGAAATAAAGGTTAGCAATATAAGAAGCATATATGGTCTTTTGGTAAGGAATAAAATATGTTATTTTAAAAAATCGATCTCTTTGAGTTTTCGATAGACCAATCATGAAATCCATACTAATGTCTTCCCAAAGAGCATTAAGAATTGGTAAAGGAGTATATGCACCAAGATTTTGTGTTTGTTATTTTGAAATTTGGCATATTCTACGTCTTTTCATATAACATGTAACATCTCGGTAGATTGTTAGCCAAAAATATTTTGCTTTAATGGGAAGTACTATTTTGTCTCATCTAAAATAACCTCTTAATCTATTAGAGTGTAGTTCTTGGATAATTTGCTCTCTTACAGAATATTTAGGAATATAAAGTTGAGTTCTATGAAAGAGAAAACCATCTTCAATAATATAATCTTTATGATGACTCTTCATGCATAACTTTCATGTTTCTCCAAAATCTTCATCATTAGAGTAAGTATTTCTTATTTCATCAAATTCTTTTAGTTGGGCCCACATAGTATTAAGAAATCATAATCGCTGACTGAGTGCATTTGTAATCTTATTACACATTCCATTGATAAGACCCTAAAGTCTTATCGTTGCTTTGATACCAATTGATAAGACCCTAATATCTTATCGTGGAAGAAATGAGAGAAAAGGGAATGATAATGATTGCTTCGAGGGGATCAGCCTCCTTGATCGCTTCGAGAGGATCGATCCTCCTTGATCGCTTCGAGGGGATCGACCTCCTAGTGTTTGTTCATAGAGTGGAATAATATTTCATTGATTGATTGATTTAAAGAAAGGGTTACATCACTATTTATAGAGTTTCACCTAGAGTCCACTAGGACTTGAACTCTTAATAATAAATAAATATTAAATAAACTTCTACTTGACTCTAACTGAACTAAACAGACTCAATAAATAGCTGAACTAAATAGACTCAATAAACATTATTCAAAAGCTCAGAAAAAGAGTCCTAACAGTTCCTCCCTCTTCAAATCAGCCTTGTCCTCAAGGTTGAGCAACATCAATCTCGGAGAGCTTCTCATTCAGCACTTTAATCATAGGCTATCTACAATGCATCACAATCCGTTGATCAAGTATGGTCTTCACTTTTTGACAGTGTAAGCAACAGATAAGTCTTTCAGTGTAGTAATCGTTGTAAGAAACCCTTGGCCTTTGCTATCATGAGTTAAAATTCATCCATCAACGATCTTTATTTCGAATCTATCACAGCCTTTAATGTGGTAATCTAACCGGGCTGCAACTTTTCTGTCCATAAAATTATTAGTGCTGCACATATCAATCAAAATAGTGACAGGCTGATGTATCAAAGTTCATCTGATTTTCATAGTTTGTGGGTTAGATAGCCAGCCAATGCATGCACTGTATGTGTGATGGCTTCAATATCTTCATTAGTTTCCACACCTTCATAATCGGAGTCCAACTCATCTGCTTTTGGTTCCTCTCTAATTGGCTCAATCATCAGATGTTGCTCTTGTTTATATTGGTGCTCCATACTCCACTTTTTATCATAGGGCTAACCCCTTGCTAATCTTTCCTTGCTAATTTTTTTCTCATGTAGATGTGCAAATGAGATCGTAGCTATCATAGTACAGGGTTGATGAGCCTTAACTTCACATCGGATCTCTAGATTAAGCCCTTCAATAAATGTATCCAAAAGCTATCGTTCCGACCAATCTCTAGCTTGATTTGATAATCTTTCAAACCTACTATGATATTCCAATACTGTAGAAGTTTGATGAATTTTGGCGAGTTGGCCATCAACATTCTCAGATACAGATGGGCCAAATCGAATAAGAAGCCCTCTTTTGAACTTCTCCCACGAAGGAACTCCGTAAAAAGTTTCATACCAATCGTACCACTAGAGTGCATCTCCATCGAGCTGGATTGGGGCTATTTTCACATTGGATTCTTCTGAAGTTCTGTGAAAATGGAAAAAATTTTCTGCTCTAGAGATCCAACTCGTCAGATCTCCATCTTTCCATCTTGGAAATTCCACCTTCATGTGTAAGTAGTTTGTGTCACAATCTTGAGGCCTTTTTCCTGTATTTTCATATCTATGCAATGTAGAACTTGAGCCCCCATTCTGTTGAAATTTGCCGAGGCTCTTCAGTAGGCTCTTTTTGAAATCATTAAATGTTTCTTATAGACGGTTCTCAATTCTGATTTCCAATATTTCTATTTGTGCTTTCACCGAGTTACCAGTGACCATTATGTATGACTGCAAATCTGTAATCTCAACTCATATTTTTGATGTCGGTCAAGGGCATCAGCACTGTCAATGCAAACTTGTCGAGGAGATGGACATCGAGGGCAGTGCTATGGTCGCTGTGTTAGAGGAAGAGTTGCTGCCCTGTTTCTGTTGCTGCATGGGGTGAGAGCGTCGAGGCTGGAAGGCGACTACATCGATATGGCTACTACTGCTGCGACCCAAGAGGCAATCGCTGGGCAGCGGGGTTGAGGCTGTAGTGATGGCAACCTATGGTTGTGGTAGAAGATGCTAAGCAAGGGGGAGGCGGCGTTGAAGCGGCTGGGGTTGAGAAGAAGAATCGGTGGTGCGTGCACTGTTGGAGTTGAGGCCAGGCAGCGTACTTGCTGCGGTTGCTGTAGAATGAGGGGTTGGTCATTGGTTGGGAGGAGCAGCGGCAGCAGAGGATGCCACTGTTTTTTGTTGTTGTGTGCGGCGGTGGTTGTTGCATGCTCTATTTTTGTCACAACATAGAAGGGGTTGGCTGGAAGGATCATAAGCGGTTGAGGACAAGGCTGCGGTGGCTGGCAGCAGCAGTGGTCATTGGCCGGAGTGCCACAAAGAAGGTGGAGGAGGAAACGAGGGTTGCGGTAGGGATCGACGGGGTTGCAGCAATAGAGGAAGCTCTATTTCTATAACCGTTGCAACAAGGGGCTGCGGCAACAGATGGCTGCGGCTGCGACCCAAGGGGGGGGGGGGGGGGGGGCGGGCATGGCTAGGTTTGCGGGCAGCGGTGATCGAGCGGTCGGGAAGCAGCGGCGGCGGTGAAGAAAGAGGCAGCGAGGGTCATCGCTGCCCGGGAAGTTATGATGTTGGAGAGGGAAAACAGGGTACTCTATTTCTATCGCACCACAGCCGGAGCCGCTGGTGATGCTGGCAATGGCGGTGTGGTGGTGAAGAAGGAGGCAGCGGTGGTGGCACGGTTGGGAGCAGCGTCACCGATGATCGCTGAGGAGGGGAGGTTGAGCAGCTGTGACTGCGACCCAACGGGAGCGGGCAGCGGTGGAGGAGGCAACAGTGGTGGTTGCCTCGTCGAGGGCTGGGATCGATGAGGAGAAGATTGCGGCAACTAGCAGTGGCAACGATGGAGAAGGCAATGGTGGTCGGTGGCCGGAAGCAGAGTTTCCTTCTCGGTTGAGAATGCAGTGGTGGTCGGTGGCCGCCGACTTCACCCTTTCTCACACAATCTCTTTCCTTCGCAGCGATACCAAATGATAAGACAATAAAGTCTTATCGTCGCTCTGATACCAATTGATAAGACCCTAATATATTATCATGGAAGAAAGGAGAGAAAAGGGAATGATAATGATCGCTTCGAGGAATCGTCCCTCCTTGATTGCTTCGAGGGGATCGGCCTCCTAGGGTTTGTCCACAGAGTGAAATAATATTTCATTGATTAATTGATTTAAAGAAAGGGTTACATCACTATTTATAGAGTTCCACCTAGAGTCTATCGGGATTTAGAATCTTAATAATAAATAAATATTAAATAAACCTCTACTTGACTCTAACTAAATTAAAAGACTCAATAAAGAATTAAACTAAATAAACTCAATAAACATTATTCAAAGCTCAGAAAAAGGGTCCTAACAATAGTAGCGATGGAGAAGCTCCGTGAGATTGATGCTGCTCAGCCTTGAGGACAAGGCTGATTTGAAGAGGGAGGAACTGTTAGGACCTTTTTTCTCAGCTTTGAAGAGGGAAGACCTATTCTTAATATTATCTAATATTGATTTTTGGATAAAATAAATATTATAATATGAAGTTTCAAATACCAATAATTTTTTTTATTTTATCTTGAATTTATTAAAAATTCTGGTATGATTTCGAAATTATTAAAAATTGGTAGGTTCTCAAGAAAATTATTATTGATAGCATAATTATAATACCTTACTCACTCCTACTTCCACTCATACATATTAATACGTAACATCGTACTGTCTCCACAACCTTCGTTTCCAAATGCATGCATGCATGCATGCATGCACAAGAGCTAATGTTTCTATTAATTTTCTACAATGTGTGACTGTTCAAAGAATCGGAACTGAACTTTGACTTTTCATTGGGATTAAAAAATAAAAATAATAAGATCATGTGCCACTATCACTCGGTTTTTGAGACGACTCTGATCCTTTCAACCATGCACAAAGGATCATGACATCATTCAGACTACGAAACACGAGGAATTTGACGGGGGTAAAATGTGACCATAAACTCTATCATCTTCATTGGTGATTTATCTTAGGCTTAGGCTTCTATAATCAACACAAATTGTTCTCGAGTAATACAACAAGATGAACAGTTTACCATTTTTGTCTACCAACTCGTAATGAATGAAACCTGTGAGTTGAGAACGGAGCACCTACACATCACTTTCACGTCCAACAACAGCAAGATTCGTAATAGTCTTAAGCAGAGACTGCTGTTTATTGAGCTTAATTATTCATTATGTTGTAGAGGCACCAGGAATCTCATATCTATGTTTGCATCTGATGTTTTCTAATCATAGAAAACGTGGAAGGGTTCAATGAAAGCAAATGAGTTTTTGACTTTGTCTTAAAAGAATTATGTGTGACTCTTGTTCGTTTAGCTCATGAGACTATTTGACCATTTCAACTATGAGCAAAGGAGCTGCTTGGGAAGAAGGAAGCTTCTTTGGATTGATTTCAAGTATGTATATATATATATATATATATATATATATATATATATATATATATATATATATATATATATATATATATATATATATATGCCAGCAAGCACCTCTTCTTGATCATTCTCTCATATCAATTAACGACTCCTCGGATCAGTTCAGGCAAGTGAAGTGAACGATGATGATTGTCTTCGAAGACTCGAGCAAGGAGTTGGTGAAGGCATGTCTGTTCATTGTAGTTCAGGGTCTGGTCTATCTCATCGTTCGCAGCTCCTCCGACATCTTCTCCACCGTGAAAACAAGATCATTCAGCTTCCGCTCCGTGAAATCCACAAGTTTCTCCCGAATACTCGCTCTGTTCACCGACTTGCCTTCACGAGTCGAGCCACTACAAGATCTCGTGGAGTAGCCGTCGTCTTCCTCTCCGATGACACGACAGTAGTAGATACATAGGTGTTTGAGATTTAGTTCTTCTAATTCTTTTATGCTTCGCGTGTTGTACGAAATGGAGCTGATTGAGAATTCATCTTTGTTTTTGTCTCTCTATATGTAAGGAAAATTATAACCTCCTGATCGAGAGAGGTATTGTGAGAAAAGCGAAACACTCAATAGGAAGATAAAGAGAGTTGGGTTTTACATCGAGCGAATTCCCAAATATTTCCATCATCATTGCTTTTCAGGTGATTATATAAATAAGAATAACAACTCCAAATAGATAGAAAAAAAAAAAAACTAGTAACTAAATATCAAGAGCCAACAATATATCCTAATAATACCTAATGTGGAAGCTAAGCTATAGCATTTAAAGAGTTAATAAAAGAGTATTCAAAATAACAATATAAGAGGTGTTTCAACTCATGATAAAAGAATATAAAGTTAAATTTAAATTCTTAAACTTGCATTATTGGACATATCAAATAGAAATAAATCCTTTATTGCTTTAGAAAGTGATAATGTTTAGACTATTAAGCTTAATAACTTATATGATATAACTCATCTTAATGACATACTAGTATAAAATTAATTTCTTAAATTTGAATTAAAAAATATAAAAAATATCAAAAATAAAATTTATTAAAAATAAAATTTGTGATATATATCAATTAAAAAAAAATAAAAAATAGCTTCAAATCCAAAAGTCAATTAAGTACCCCTAGACCACTATAACAAATTTACATGTACTTATTATTGATATCACAAATATAGGAAATAGTAAATATGCATTTATTAATGACTTATTACTTGAGTTGTTTGATGATTTTAAATTAGTTGGTAAGAAATAAAAATATACAAAAAAATTATGCTTCTCTTTCTAATGATTTTGAAAAAAATGAGCATGACAATTGCATATTAACTCCTAGCACTAAGCATGAAAAGTTAGATTCACTTAAAAAGAAAAATGCATTATTACTACAAACAAAATGATTTTGATTGAAAATATTTTATAGTTAATAAAATCATGCTTGATGTTTTAATGATGTAATGATGTAATGAAAATATTAAAAGGTTTGATATCATGTTTGATGATTTTATATTATGTATGAGGATTTGAAGCCATGATGATTTGAAATCATATGTTTTGGAATTATGTTTACACTTTTGATCTTGATAATTTTTATGATAAATCTTGCTCTTTCGGTTTTAAAGGATGATGCATGTTTTTATTTGGCATAAAAGACAAAAGCATGCTTGTATGGAATAAAAAGGGAATACATTTTTCTTGAAGATTTCTCTATCTTATCAAAATTTTTAAAAAGAGATTAATGAATCAATTTATGTTATTTATTTATTTATAATCTCTTGAACTATAAACATGATTTTGATGATTTAAATTTGAATAAACTTTTATCCAAATTATGATCTCGATTCTTTAACAATTATAACTTGAGGTTTTTATGAATCAAGATCGTTTACTATGATTCTTCTTTTCGCTATTTGATTTATCTAAATGAATGATGATTTTTCTCTTGATTCCTAGGAATTATAACTTGAATTATTTTATGAATCAAGATCTTTTATTATATATATTCTCGTATCATTCCTTCTTATTATTTAAGAGGGTTTTTTTTATGAACCATGTTCTTGATAACTTGAGATTTTTTTTATACATGAACTAGATCTTTTATTCTCCTATATTCCTTTTTGTTAAAGAAGAGATTAATCTAAACTAATCTTAATTCTTTCACTTTATATTTATAAATTGAGATTTATTATGAATCAAGATTTTTCATATTTTGTTCGCTTATGATTCTTTTTGCTATTTACTAAAAAGGAGAATTATTTAAATAAATCATGATTTTTCTATGAGTCCTTGTAATTATAACATGAGATTTTTTATGAATCAAGTTCATTTACTATGATTCCTCTTTACGCAATTTGAGTCATCCAAAAAGAATCATAATTTTTCTCTTGATTTTTCGATATTCATAATTTGAAATTTGGTTCATACTCCCTTGTATTCATGAAGTGTATATTTCATCGCTCAATTAATTTTTCTTGATATTTTTCATGTGATGATATGAAATTATGCATGAAATACTTATGATATTATGTTAATGCATACAAATGAGAATTTATGATCATGGTAGGATGTAATATAATTTGATATTTTGATACCATCATGATTTGAAATATTTATGATTTAGAATGATGTATGCAATACTTATGATTTTTTTATGAAATGATGTGAAAGTCAACAATTAACATTTTTTAAAATGGTATTTTATTTCGATATGCTATATTAAAATAATATTGATATTTTATCTTTGTCATTATTTAAAAATTGATGTAAAGGGAAAAGAATTATAACATTGTATTCTTCCCTTCTTTTTGATAATGACAAAAGGGGAGAAAAATTACTAGCTTGCACATTTCAAAGGGAAGCAAAGAGCTTACTAGCTTGCACATTTCAAGAATAACAAAAATTGCTAACTTGCATGTTGCAAAAGAAAAACAAATATTACTAAACTTGCATATATCTAAAATTGCTAGCTTGCATGTTTTAAAATAATAAAAAAATTGGCTAAATTACTAGCTTGTATATCTCAAAATTGATAGTTACATTCTCCTTTTGTTGATGGCAAAGGGGGAGAAGATATGATGATGATGCATAAGTTATGATGATAATAATGTATGGGATGATATACTTAGATGTTTTGATTATGCATGATTTTATGTTATATGCAATGATATGATTGGTTCCTTCAATATTCATGTTGCGTGCAATGGTAAAATACTTATAATTCTATGAATTCTAAAGTTATATCAATATGACATATTGATAAGGAGAGTTTAGTTAAACTCTGTCATCAATTGGTTGTCATTATCAAAAATGGGGAGATTGTTGAATCTTGGATTTTGATGATGAAATCAATTGATGAGGTTGTGATCTAATCTGTATTTTGAGTGAAGCAAGACTAGCTTCGATCAAGAAGAGGCAAATTGATTAAAGTAGGAGGAATCAGACGTTGAGCCCATATAAGAAGATTTTGAGTGAACATATCAGAAGACTGAATGTCAGACCAGAGGATCCATCGATGTGTCAGCAGAAGACTTTGTGCCATGAGTTCAGGCATCTGGTCAAGAAGATTAGACATTGCACCAAGGAGATCAGATATTACGAGAAGACAACATGCTGATTGTGCAATATATCAAAGGAGAGGAGGATACACCGAAGGATCAAACAAAGCGTCGAATGAACCAATGACATGTCGAACAACATATGATTCATACTTGTAATAATTTGTCTATATTGAATTAGTTTAAGTCTAATTGAGTAGGTATTGGAGTGAAGCGGTAGTCTTCAAGATTGTGTCAAGCGATAATACCACCAGACTAGGCGATGGTACCGCCCAATATCAGTGCTACAAACAGTGGTATCGCTAGGACCCAGGAAACTTAGGATAAAACATTTTTTTGCACCAATTTTGAAGTCATTTGGGGTCTATAAATACCATAGCTATTCTTGTATAGAATGCAAAAATTGAATAAAAAGTGAGTTGAAAGGGGGGAAATAATCCTTATGAAAAAGAATTGTAATCTCTCTTGAAGAGTAGAGTCACTCCTTCGTAGTATTTAGAAAGTTCTATTAAAGGGAGAAGTGAGATCTAGGTCTAAAAGAGAGAGGTATAAAAGATCTTTTCTTAGCTTGTAAAAAGGGGAAGAGTTGTAAAGGTAGTTGATCTTCGCCTATTGAAAGAAAATCAGTAGTGGAAGCCGGTGGCTTCGAGTGAAGAGGAATCGAGAGTGGATATAGGTCATGATGATCGAACCACTATAAAACTTATTTTATATTTCTTTCATACTTTTTATTTATATTGTAAACTGATTTATTTGCTTATTATTTTTACTATGCTTACGAATATGCTTTCAAGTTAAACTCATCTTTCCAATACGAGCTTTATCGAATGAAAGTTTTGAAACCGTTGGTTTTTACGTAAGCACTCATTCATCCCCCCCTCTTAGTGCCAACTTAGTTCTAATATCCAAATCATCATATATAATTTTAAAATATAAAATTACATCATACCATGCATGATCATCATCATAATTTCTCCCCCTTTGTTATCAACAAAAAGGAGAAAAGTACAACTAGCAAATTTTTGAAATATGAAAGCTAGCAATTTTTTAGAGATATGAAAGTTAGCAAATTTATGCTTTTCTTAAGATGTGAAAGATAGCAAGTTTTTGCTTCTCTTGAGATGTGTAAGATGGCAATTTTTTTGCTTCTTCTTGTAATGTGCAAGCTAGCAAACTTTTCTTCTCTTTTGAGATGTGCAAGCTAGAAAGTTTTTCTTCTTTTTGAAATGTGTAAGCTAGCAATCTTTACTTCTCTTTTGAGATATTCAAGTTAGCAATTTTAGTAAGTTTTACATCTCTTTAGAACATACAAGCTAGTAATTTAGCAAGTTTTACATTATTTTATAACATATAAGCTAGCAAATTTCACATCATTTTAGAACATGCAAGCTAGCAATTTTGCTTTTCTATGGGATGTGTAAGCTAGCAAGACTTTCTTCCCTTTTTGCCATTGTTAAAAAGAAGGGAAGAATATAATAGTATATTTTTTTTTTCTTTTACATCAATGCTCTAATCATAACATAAGGTATACAACCATAAATATAAATGAATTATACAGAATGAAAATCATGTCATGAAAGATATAATATCAAAGATCATGAAAGATCAAGTCATGAATACCAAAAGACATGATTCATTTTGACAAATCTCTTCTTTTATAAATATCAAAAAAGAAACATAGGAGATTAAATAGTAAAATATCTTGATTCATGCATAAGAAATCTCAAATAATCAAGATCATGATATGGATAAAACTTATTCAAATTCAAATCATCAAAATTATTTTCATAGTTCAAGAGATTTATAAAAAAATAAATGATACAAATAGATTCATCAATCTCTTTCTAAAAACTCGATAAGATAGAGATTGAGAATTTTTTATGAAAAATGTATTTCTTTTTTTGTTTCAATTTATGTGATTGATTTCATAGAAGCATGCCCAAGTCTTTTATGCCAAATCCATGCATCATCATGTAAAACTGAAAAATAAGTTTCATCATGACAAAGATCAATAGTGTAACATTAAAAAATAAAAAGTCTTCAATCAAAAGATTTATTGCCAATAATTTTAATTTCAATCAATTTTCTTTTATTATTGTTGTTTCGGCTAGTGAGCTTTGTGAATTGTTTTGGATCTCCAATCATATGTTTTGAGCATCTACTATCAAAATTTTAATTTTTACTACTAGCTTTTGATTGTAGATATTTCTATAAGAAAGGTGGGTTTGCTATAGGTATCCAATTGACTTTGGGTCATATCTTATCTATTGGCATTAAGTTATTTATGATTCTTTTAGGAACCCAAATAAATTTATGCGAGTTATAAATTTTGAAAAAATATTTATAAGTAAAATGACCATGTCTACCATAAAAATTATATTTATTTTTAAGGGAAACTTGTAATGTGGGTCCTTTAACAAATAAAGTCGATTTTTGCTTAGTATTGCTACTCACAAAATCGATTCCTACTTTTCTATGTACATGACCTTTGTTAGCAAGGATCATGTCTAATAATTTACTATCAATTTTAAAATTTTCTAATGTTTATTGTAATAGTAAAATTTCCTTTTTGTATGAATCTAATTTTTCACATTCAGTACAAGAGGTTAACTTATAATTATCATGCTCATTTTTAAAATTTTTAAATTTACTAAAAAGAAAAGCATGATCCTTTTTTTAGAATTTTATATTTGATACTAACTAATTTAAAATCATCAAACAACTCATAGAATGCATCAAACAATTCATTATAAGGTAAAGGGGGTTTCGGTTAAGTCATTTACCTCATTGTGGAGAGTCATCAAAGCGTAGTTTGCCACTTCGGATGCACTTGATTCGTCTTAAGTCACCTTGAGTACATTTTTTTTCTTGGCAGCCTTTTCTTTTTAAGTTTGTTTTTATTATTAGATTCTTGTTTTATGAACTCTTTAGATTTTCTTGTGATGAGTTTAAAGTCATTATCACTTGAGCTTTCACTGGAGTGATCTTCTTTTGTTCTAAGTGTCATATCCTTCTTGTTCTTTGGAAAGTTATTCTCATGTCCATGTACATCGTATGCCTTGCATGTCATATCGTGTGCCTTGCATGTCATTTCATATGTCATTAATGACCCTATGAGTTCTTCAAGTAGAAAACAATTCAAGTCCTTTACTTCTTGAATAGCAGTTACTTCTAGATTACAATTTTTAGGAAGAGATTGTAAAATTTTATTAACAAGTTTGAGGTGAGAAAAACTTTTATCAAGTGTTTTTAAACCATTGATGACATCCATAAAATGGGTGTACATATCTACAATGGTTTTGCTTGGTTTCATTCGAAATAATTTAAAACTATGCATCAAAAGATTTATCTTAGATTCTTTTAACCTACTTGGGCCTTCACATTTATTGAAGGGCTTATTCCCGAGATCTGATGCGAGGTTAAGGCTCGTTAACCCCGCACTATGATGGCTGCGATTTCATTTGCTTGCCTACATGAAGAAAAAATCAGTGTGGAATATCGTCGAAACAGAGGTGCTAATAAACATGTGATTAACGAGCAACCTACTTCATCTACTCCTAGTCGAAACCACAACACTAGCAGACTAACCCGAGAGGAACTCAAAGAAAGGTTAGCGAAGGGTTTGTGCTGGCATTGCAATGAAAAGTGGAGTAAGGAGCATCGATGCAAACAAGGAAGACTTTTGATGATTGAACCGATCGAGGATGAACCGGAAGTAGAAGTATCGGATTCCGATCATGAAGAAGTGGAAACTAATGATGATGTTGAAGCCATCACACATACAGTACATGCATTGGCTGGCTACTCTAATCCACAAACTATGAAAATTGGGGGAACTCTAAAACACCAGTCTGTCACTATTTTGATTGATACAGGTAGCACTAATAATTTTATGGATAGAAAGGTTGCAGCCCGATTAGCTTACCACATCGAATGTTGTGACAAATTTGAAGTCAAGGTTGCCAATGGACGGATTTTAACCTGTGACAGCAAGTGCTCAAAGATAAAACTAATTTTGCAAGGTCAAGAATTATTTGTGGATTTTTTTTTATTACCCTTGGAAGACTATGAAGTAGTGCTCGGAATTGAATGGCTATCAACCCTAGGTGATGTCTCTTGGAATTTTTCTAAATTGACTATGAAGTTCTTTATTAATGGAAGACAGGTGACTCTCAAAGAAAGACGTGGAGGTAAGGTTACAACTATCACTAGCCATCGGATGGAGCGGGTACTTCGGAAGACACACACCGGATTTTTGGTGCAATTGCATAACATTGAAAAGGAAATAATAGTGAACATTCCCGCTGGAAATATTGAATCATTGCTAATAGAGTTTGCGGATATATTTGCAGAGCCACACGGACTTCCACCTCTTAGATGTCATGATCATCGGATCCCACTATTACCCGAGAAGGCACCAACCAATGTCCGACCCTATAGATATCCACATTTCCAAAAGGTAGAGATAGAGAGGATTATCACAGAGATGCTCAAAACATGAGTTATACGAGCTAGTGTTAGCCCATATTCTTCCCTAGTCTTACAAGTCAAAAAGAAGGATAGCTCATGGCGGATGTGTGTCGACTATCGAGCACTTAACAACATTACAGTGAAAGATAAATATCCTATTCCAGTAGTGGATGAACTATTGGACGAATTGGGAGGAGCTCAGGTCTTCACTAAATTGGACCTACGATCGGGCTATCATCAAATCAGAGTACATGAAAGGAAAGTTCAGAAAACTGCCTTCAGGACACATAATGACCATTATAAGTTTCTAGTAATGCCTTTCGGTTTAACTAATGTGCCCTCTACCTTCCAGAGTTTAATGAATGATATATTTTGGGTTTATCTCTGTAAGTTTGTTTTGGTTTTCTTTGATGATATTTTAATATACAGTCATTCTCTAGAAAGTCATTTATTACATTTACGAATTGTCTTTAATATTCTTCGTGAGCATGACCTTTTTGTTAAGAAATCCAAGTGCAGTTTTGGGCAACCTGAGGTTGAGTATCTCGGCCATATCATATCTCAAAAGGGTGTTACAATTGATCCTTCAAAAATCCAAGTAATGACAAACTGGCCAATTCCAAAGTCAATCAAAGCTTTAAGGGGGTTCTTGGGATTAACAGGCTATTATCGAAAGTTTGTGAAGAATTATGGTAAAATTAGTGCCCTCTTAACGTCACTTCTAAAGAAAAATGCATTCAAATGGTCAGAAGAGGCAACTCAGGCATTTCAATTCTTGAAAACTACAATGACTACTACACCCGTGCTGGCTTTACCCAATTTTAATAAGGTGTTTATGATTGAATCTGATGCTTCTGGAGCTGAAATAGGGGTTGTATTAATGCAGGAAGGTCGGCCTATCGCTTATGCAACCACAAAATGGAGACCCTACCTAATTGGTCGACGGTTTCAAATACGCATTGATCACAAAAGCCTCAAATATTTTCTAAAGCAAAAGATTTCTTCTCCAGAGCAATGGGCCAACTTACCAAAGGAAGATGCCACTTGGGAGTCCTACAGCATGCTAAAGGAGAAGTTTCTAGAATTTGATGCTACTCAGCCTTGAGGACAAGGCTGAATTAAAGGAGGCAGGATTGTTAGGATCCTTTTATTTTTTCTTTTATTTTTTATGCTTTTCTTTTATTTTCTACGTATTTATTAAGTCTGTTTAGTTTAGCTAAAGTCGGAACTCTATAAATAAGGATGTAATTGCTTCTTTTCGATCATCTATGAAAAATACTATTCTGTCTTTAGACAACCCTAGGAGGCCGATCCCCTCGAAGTGATCAAGGAGGGCCGATCCCCTCGAAGCGATCAATGAGGCCGATCCCCTCGAAGCGATCATTATCATCCCCATTTCTCCCCTTTCTTTCACGATAAAACTTTAGGGTCTTATCAAAGAAGTCTCGCTACGACGAACGATGAAGCCTACAATGGCAAAGCCCTAAGCCTGTTATGACGAGAAGAAGCCTCGCTACGACGGACAATGAAAGCTTGTTATGGTGGAGCCCTAAGCTCGTTACAATAGGAAGAAGCCATGCTATAGTGAACAATGAAGGCCTAACCCCATTCCGATGGGAAGATGCCCCGCTATGGCAAATGATGATCCCTGCTATAATGGACGATGAAACCCATTATGGCAAAGCCCTAAGCCCATTACAACAAGAAGAAGCCCCGCTATGACAAATGATGAAGCCTAATATGGTGGAGCCCTAAGCCCGTTTAAGATAGAAAGAAGATATATCACGATGGACAATGAGATCTGCTACGATAGAACCCCAGCCCACTATGGTGGATCCCTAAGCTTGCTATGTGATACATCGTAATAAATAAATAAATAAATAAATAAATACTAAAAGGGATATGCTTGAAATACAAAAATCGAGGAACTGGCCCGCTCGACCCTGACGAAATAAAGTGGCCAAAAGACTGTCTCGAACTTCCTTAACAGAGCCCCAAAATGACGTCAGCGTTGACCTACTAACTCACTGAAAGACCCACTTCCACCTAAACAGTGATGAGCAGAGGAGCCCGAACACCTCCCTCTTCCTGCGGCAAGCGATAGAGAAGCAAACTTTCACCCCTGCCGACTGTGATTTTGAGAACATTTATTATTAAAAACCCAGTCTAGATGGCCACTAATTAGGTTTCACTCCATTTTAAAATAAAAAGAACTACTTAAAACAAAGAAAACAAATAGATCCGAAATTTCATGTAGAAAGATTCCGAGATACAACTTTATGCAGGAAGTGTTATATTTAGAACAAATTTAATGCTAAAATACTAGGAAAATAGTTCTTTTCTGCTTGTAAAATGTTTTATGTATTTTTCATTGCTAAAAATACTATTAGAACCTATGAGATAATCAAATAACATTAATTATTTTTTTTATAAAAAAATATATTTAAGGTGAAATTCAAACTTAGAACCTTACTTTGCCAAGACAACTTCGATAATATCCAAATGTTCTTATTACTTACACTTTTCCATGGGCGATAAGAGTACACGCAGTAAAAAGTCGTCACACGTCCCTATAAATCCAATTGCTAGTAGAGTCATTGGGAGAACGAACAAGGTTAGAAGATCGAGTATGAGCAAGAATCAGCAGTGAGCTTCATGAGCTCGTCCACCTGCGCCGAGGCCTCATCCAGGAGCCAATTCTCCAACAAGAACAACGGAGGCTGGTCGCTCTCGGCGCCCAGCTGGGCTTCAGCATCATCGGCTTCTGCGGGTTGGAAGGGCGTCTCCGTCCCGGTGTTCTCCCGGGGAACAGTGTCCATGCTTTCGAAGGAATGCAGCAGGTCGAAGTCATCGTGCGTCATGGGGGCGCAGCTCCCTCGGTCGCCTTCAGCTTGGCTGTTCTCCGTTAGTGAGGCTGCTGTAAGGGCGGTGATGATGTTTCTGTTCTCATCGTCGTCATCGTCGGCGGTGGAGCAGGATTCTTTCAACTTCCCTGGCGCGTTGACCGTTGGCGATGACTGCATCGACCCCTGGAGGAGCCTCGAGATGTTCTCGCTGCTGGAGGCATACCTCGACTTCTGGTGATAGCTGGGGAGTGTGGCGGCGAGGTACTGCTTCCTTGATTCCATCATCTTGTAGATTTGGGACACGTAGTCATAGCAATCGGGCCTAGCATCAGAAGAGGGCTTCTTTCCATCTGCATCTGCAGCTCCCTGGATCTTGTTGATCTTCTTCTTGAGATGTGTGTTCCAGTAGTTCTTGATATCATTGTCGGTTCTTTGGGGAAGGTAAGAGGCAATGGAAGCCCATCTGGCTCACAAACATTGTAGTCCCAAGTTTAGCACTGCAGTCTATGTAGGTAATCCATCATAGTCATGGAATTAAATAGATCCACAACAACTTTAATTAATTCTTATGATGGTTGAGTTGGATGCTCGAGTCCAATTCTGGTCATGGAACATATGGTGATGTGGAGGTGCAAGGTGGAGGAAGGAATCGACGATAAGTAAGTACCTGTTGCCAAGCAAGGATTGGAGATGGATGATGACTCGTTCTTCATGCGGAGTGAAGTTGCCGCGTTTGATTCCAGGCCTGAGGTAGTTAGTCCATCTCAATCTACAGCTCTTACTGCATCTCATCAACCCTGCATGCAGCTTCAACGCAACAGTTAAAAGGCATGCAGGAAGGAACAAAAGAATGCTCAAAACAGTTGTTTGGGTTGAAGTATCCGTTTAGAAGATTTCAGCAAGACAGGAAAGTAAGATGTTGCTGTGTGTTAGAATGTAGTAAAAATTTTCTCTTCTTTAACAAACGAGAGCAGTATGCAGAGGCGATCGACGCATGAGAAGAAGAAGGCAAGATAAGAATATAAGAAGTCGTGTCAAGCCATTGAAGCTAAGCTAAAAGGAAAAGAAGAGGCTAAACACATTACCTGTGCTTGTGGGAACTGATCTCCAGTTTCCAGGTCCATGTTCCCGAATATAAGAGACCAAGACGATGTCCTCCTCGGGAGTCCATGGTCCTTTCTTGATGCCAATGTTATCACAGCAAGGAGGCCTTCCCATCGGTAGAGCTTGGCCACTGCCTCAGTTTCCTATCTCTCTCTCTATCTCTCTACTTTGGCTACCTTTCTTTTTTCTGTCGCCTACAGACGTCTCATGAGCATGTGAGCCTCCTTATATACACGATGAGACGAGACATGGGAGCTACTTTTCATCTATATCCATCTATCTACCTGATTCGCTTTCTTGCCCATCTCTCCTTTACCTATCATAAAAACGTCGGCCTCTGTTTCCTCCCCAGTCTATTTGCCGTTTACAAGAATCATCAGCACTGCCGTAAACAAGAAACCAGAAATAGCCATTGATCGCCCCTCTCCCCAGTCTATTTGCCGTTTGAGGATATGTCTTGTGCAAGATAAATTATCACGATGATAATGAATTGCTCAAACTATAACAAATGATACTTGGTTTTAAAAAGAAAAAAATCTGCTACAATATATATAATGAAAAGAAAAGATTGGAAAGTTTGGGATAGTTTTAACAAGTACAAGAACAACCCAATTAATTAAATCCTTGCACAAATATTGCTACACTACAGATTCACGTGTGTCATCAGATTTGATTTAATAATGCTCCTTCTGGTGAAAGCAGAAAGCTCCCACTGGTTATACAGATTTGCACATCCAGATTGGCCCACAAAATGGAAGAATATTAGGTAGGAAATAAATAGTGTAATGCACCTAAAAATAGTGGCAACAAGCTCAGAACACCATTCTAAAGTCATTTTTCAAGCCGGAAGTTTTCCTTTTCTTCATGCCAACACTTTTCTCTGACCACCTCAACACAGCAGATTAATTTCATTTCCATCTCAATATTTCATATATATATATATATATATATATATATATATATATATATATATATATATATATATATATATATATATATATATATATATATATATATATATAGTTTTGACATCAATTTCTTTGATAGAACTCAGCAGAATGGGCTGACCCAAATAATCTTGCAGTTGTTTCTGGTATAACATATGCAATATCATGTTGACAGCTACCATAATGGCTAACAACGATTAACTTAGCACATAACACATATACTGTAGCTTGTTATAATGTCTCTCTCACTAGTTGCGTAGTGTTAGCACTTCAAATTAAATGAGTTAGTTGGATTGGTGTAAGCAATGAACAACACATCCATACTTCTTAACCATTTGAATAAAATATACTAATCTCATGCACTGAATGCTTTTGTTTTAATGCAATCAAATGAAACTTTCTAAAAAAATCGCTAGTGAAGTGATGTCTTACCTAATTCCATTCTTAAATATCCACAAAATTCTCTGCAAGAAAGGAAATGCATACAGTACCCAGAAAGCTACCTGATATTTTCTAGCTGATATATGAGTAATGGCATTTGCAACCATAGCATAACTGCAAAATAAATGAGCAGAAAAGTTGATGCATAACGTCCCAAATCCCTTTCTTCCCCCAAGCAGGAGAACACATGCGGCGATAACAAAACTGTTGTAGAAGAGTGGTGGTTTGAGCTTCAAAATCGTGGTAAATTTGCTATTATGAGTACTGTGTTGACTTCCTTACAAAACTGGAAAGACAAAACGAGAGAAGATAATAAAAGAAACGCAAAATACATTTACTATACGGTGTCTCATTCAGATCACCTATTTATATTGGGCTAATTATAAATTATCTTATATAGTTATGTATCTTTAGTATTTCGATCTTTGCACTTTGGAATGTTATATGAAGATCATTATACTTATGAAAGTATAGTATTTAATCTTATTTCTTCTCAATCCATCGACTTGGTTGACAGAAATATCGAATGTGCTGTCACATAGAAAATTGATACTAAAATATATTAAAAAGATAATTTTAAGTATTATTCTCATCCATTTTAATTTCTCCTTTTATAACTTCCGTAAAAGTAATAGTCGAGAAAACAACAATTATGCAGTAGTCAACGAATGAGAAAGAGGTAAGATCACAAGAGAGAGATCATTTATACTTCTACTCATACGTGCCCTACAAGTTAATCACGTAAATAATAACACGTGTGACATATTATGTAGTCTTTTTGCTTATTATTATTATTAGTATATTCTCACTTTATGTTGTCTATTGCATATATCATGATTTCCTTGGATTTGTGCAATGATAATTGGATCATAATGAGATCATGATAATGAGATCAATTCACCTATAAACATAGACCATAAATATTCTTAGTCATAAGTTACTTAAGAGGGATATTGAGATAGCCGAACAAACTGGTGTATTAGATATTCATCCATATGATGGAGAAGATTAGTCTCATAACTACTCGTATGAAGATACTAGGGATATAGTACAAAAGCTCATTGGAGAATGAGTTTATTGAATGATTTGCTTATGAAATATTCGATGGTTGATGATACCTCATTATCAAATAATAATTTCATGGTCCGAATTGTGTATCTGATCCTTATACTTGAGACACCAAGGATACCCTATATGAGTACTCCACTCTTTGATACCAAACTTATAGATCTAGAAGTTCTAGATCTTGCACAGTTGATTATCGGGAGTAGTAGCGAACCTTACGAGGGCAATTGAATGTCAATAGAGGATCATTTGCTTTCAGTATCATAAGAGGAATATCTTATCCATTCTTGCTCAAGCAAATCCTTGGCTAGGGTTATTCGAATTGATAGAAAATAAGTTTTGTGGGAGAATTTGATTAGAGCGAGACTCGAATAGACTCTATATGGACATGCCAATATCATACCCGATATATGGTCTCTAAGATATTAAATAGATGAGGGACAATAGATGTATGATAGTTGAGGACAGATAAGTCCAATGGATTGGATCCCCTTGTATCATTTAGGAACTATGACGTAATGGCCTAGTACGTCCATAATCGACGAGTCAAGTGAATTATTATAGAAACAATAATTCACTAAGTCAGAAGGAGTTTTGATAGATATGATTCATGGCTAATTCAATATTGGGCTTAGAGGGTCACACACATATGGTAGGTGTTGCAATGAGTAAATGTTTGAATATAAGATATATGTTGAGCCCTTATTTTATTAGATATCCAATAAGCCCTTGTATAATTGGATCATTTGGGTGAGACCCAATAAGAGCAAATAGTGATTATTTGATAGAGATCTATTAATTAAAGAGGCTTGGGTAGTGTTAGGACCGAAATTAGCACTAAGAGAGAGGGGGGAGGGGGTGAATTAGTGCTTTTGATAAAAATTACATTGATAAAAAAATCTCATTTGATAAAGCCCATATCAAAAGAATGAGTTTAACTTGAAAGCGTTCTTAAACATAGTGAATAAGTAAATTAGTTTACAATATAAATGAAATGTATAAAGTAAATACAAACCAGATTTATAGTGGTTCAGTCGTCGTGATCTACATCCACTCTCGATTCCTCTTCACTCAAGGCCATCGGCTTCCACTATTGATCTTCTTTCAACGAGCAAAGATCAACTACCCTTACAACTCTTTCTCTTTTTCACAAGTTGAGAACCTTTACACCCCTCTATTATAAGTATTCCCTCACACTCTCCCTTAGAACAACCTATAAACATATAGAGGAGGGAACTCAACTTTCTAATAATAACGTTTACAACCTTAGAATCACAGAGTTTTATTTTACTTTTCATGCTTTCTTAAGTAGGAAAGATTAGAGTATTTATAGACCCCAAATGACTTTAAAATTTAAAGCCAAAATTTAAATCCTCGGGTTTTCGAGGTACTGGAGGTACCATCGCTAGTACTGGGCAGTACCATTACCTACCAATCTAACACTGGGTGGTACCACCACTTGACACTAGGCGGTACTACCGCTTGACAGCCTAAAAAAGTGTACTCTTGACTTTTCTAGCTTATACGTGGTTCCACCTAACCTTAGGTCACCGAATGAGTCTTCCACTTGGCCCCAAACAACTCCAATTCTGACCTAATGGGCCCCTAATTGAGTTAGCCTGATTATACTCGAAACTAACTCAATTAGACCTAACTACTTTGATCTAGACAAATTATTATAAGCATGAATCCTATATTGTCTAGCATATCATTGGTTTATCCGGTACTTCATCCGATCTTTCGACGCATCGTCCTCTCCTTTGGCGTATTGCCTAGTCGGTATGTTAACCTCCGTAACATCCAATCTCTTTAGCACAATGTCTGATCCTTGGGCCCGATGCCCAAACTCATGGCACGAAGTCCTTTTGTCGGTACGTTGATTGATTCTCCGACTCGACGTCCAATCTCTTGACATGTTTTACTCCGGCCCAACATTCGATTCCTCTTGCTTTAATCGATTTACCTTTTTTTATCAAAGTTAGTCCTACGTCACTCAAAATGCATATTAGATCATAAACTCATTAATTGATTTTATTATCAAAATCCAAGATTCAATAATCTCTCCCTTTTTAATGATGACAACCAATTGATGCTTGAGTTTAAACTAAACTCCCCCTATCAACATGCCATAATTTCAATTATGAATTATATGCAATACATCATATCATTACTTACATCATAACTTCAAGTAGTGCATCCAAACCATCATACATAATAAAATTTTATTATACAATGCATGATCATCATCACACCTTAGCTATTGAACTTTCCAGCTCATAGGTGATTCCACCTAATCTTGGGTCATTGAATGGACCTTCCACTTGGCACAAAATAGCCCCAACTCTGGCCCAGTGAGCCTCTAATTGAGTTAGTCTAATTACACTTGAAACTAACTCAATTAGACCTAAACTATTTCAATCTAAACAAATTATTACAAGCATGAACCCTATATTGTCCGGCATGTCATTGATTCATCCGGCGCTTCATCCGATCTTACAATGCATCATCCTCTCCTTTAGCGTATTGACCAATCGACATGTTGACTTTCGCAACATCCGATTTCCTTGGCAGAATGTCCGATTCTTTGGCCCGATGCCCGAACTCATGGCACGAAGTCCTTCTGTCAGTACGTCAACTGATCCTCCAGCTCGACATCCAATATATTGACATGTTTCACTCTGGCCCAATGTTTTATTTCTCTTGCTTTAATCAATTTGCCTTTTCTAATCGAAGTTAGTCTTGCATCACTCGAAACACAGATTAGATCGTAAACTTATCAATTGATTTTATCATCAAAATCAGAGATTCAACAATCTTCCCCTTTTTGATGATGACAACCAATTGATGATAGAGTTTAAACTAAACTCCCTCAATCAACATGCAATAATTTTAATCATTAATAATATTTCATTATACCATGCATGATCATCATCATACCTTAGCTCTTGACTTTTTTAGCTCATAGGTGGTTCCACCTAACCTTGGGTCACCGAATGGGCCTTCCACTTAGCCCAAAACAATCCCAACTCTAGCCCAATAGGCCTCTTAATTGAGTTGGCCTGATTACACTCGAAACTAATTCAATTATACCTAAACTATATCGATCTAGACAAATTATTACAAGCTTGAATCCTATGTTGTCTGACATACTATCGGTTCATCCAACGCTTCATCCGATCGTTCGGTGCATCATCATCTCCTTCGGCGTATTGCCCAATCGACATGTTAACCTCCGCAACATCCAATCTCCTTGGCGCAATGTTTGATCCTTCAGCCCGATGCCTGAACTCATGACATGAAGTCCTTCTGCCGGTACATCGACTAATCCTCTGGCTCGATGTCCAATCTCTTAACATATTTCACTCTGGCCCAATGTTCAATTTCTCCTACTTTAATCGATTTATCTTTTCTAATCAAAATTAGTCCTACGTCACTCAAAATGTAAATTATATTATAAACTCATCAATTGATTTTATCATCAAAATCCGAGATTCAACAATCTCACTCTTTTTAATGATGACAACTAATTGGTGATAGAGTTTAAACTAAATTTCCCCTATTAATATGCCATAATTTCAATCATGAATTTTATGCAATATATCACATCATTACTTACATCATAAGTTCAAGTAGTATATCGAAACTATCATACATACTAAAATTTCATTATACCATGCATGATCATCATCGTACCTTCGCCCCCTTTGTCATCAACAGAAGAAGTGCAACTAGCAAGTTTTTGAGATATGAAAATTAGCAAAATTTTGCTTCTCTTGAGATTACAAGTTAGTAATTCTTTTTTCTCTTTTGAGATATATTTGCAAGTTTTGCTTCTTGGGTAAGATAGCAATTTTTGCATCTTCTTGAAATGTTCAAGCTATCAAACTTTGTTTCTCTTTTGAGATGAGTAAGCTAGCAAGTTTTTCTTTCTTTAGAAGCTAATTTTTGTAAGTTAATAAGTTTTTGCTTCTTCTTAAATTGTGCAAGCTAGCAAATCTTTCTCCCCCTTTGTTATTGTCAAAGAGAAGGGAATAATACAATAGTATAATTTTTCTCCCATTTTTACATCAATGATTCAATCATATCATGAGATATACAAATCATAAATATAAGGCAATTGTACATAATAAAATTCAAGTCATAAACATCAAGAAGTCAGTGACATTTCATGGTTAATTTGAATATATCTCTTCTTTAGTTAAAAAAAAAATCTTGATTTATAGAAAACTCAAGTCATAAAAATCGAGAAATCAAGATCATGATCCGAAAAATGTATAAGAAGAATTTATGCATTTAGGAGATTTATCATGCCTAAGTTTAACATTGAAGCTAGCAATTATAGTTCTCTTGATATGCTAGCAATTTTCTTTCTCCCCTTTGTCATTGCAAATAAGAAAGAAGAAGAGGGGAGGTACAAAAATTTACATCAATGATCATCACATGAAAGATATCAATGATCATGAAAGATCGATACAAAAGATCATCAGTCATTTGTATTATCTAGAAAAACTTCAAAACATAAGAGATCAACTTGATGATCAATACAAAAGAGTCATAATGAATCTCAAGTTGACAAATTAAGATTATAATTTGTATAAATCTCTTCTTAAATAAAAACATCATAGAGAATTTCAAGAATGAGAAATCAAGAGAAGGATCATGATTAAAAGAAATCTCCTTTTTAGTGAATAGAAAAAGGAAGAATCATAATAAATGATCTTGATTCAAATGAAAAATGTAAAAATCATGATTTATTTGGATATGTATTCTCTTTAATAAAATGCAAGTCATATGAGAATAAAGAGTAGAGGATCTTGATTCATATAAAGAAAATCTCAAGTTATAATTCTGAGAATTCAAGATCATGATATAGATAAAACTCATTCAAATTCAAATCATCAAATCATCAAAATCACTTTCAATAGATTCAAAATGACATAAATAGATTTATTAATGTCCTATTAAAAAATCAATAAGATTTTAGGGATAGAGACATTTTCAAGAATAATGCATTCCTTTTCTTTATGTGTTTCAATTTATATGATTTATTTTATACAAGCATGCTTTTGTCTTTTATGCTAAACAAAAATATGCATCATCATTTAAAACCAAAAAACAAGATTTATCATAAGAGTCATCAAGATCAATAAACCATAAATCACAAAAATTATCATTACTTTAAATCATCATGCATCATTAAATCATCAAGTATGATTTCATTAAACATAAACCATTTTGTTTATTGTAGTAATATATTTTTCTTCTTAAGTGAATCTAACTCTTCATACCTAGTGCTAGAAGTTAATATGCAATTGTCATGCTCTATTTTTTTAATTTTTCAAATTCACTAGAAAGACAAGCATGATCCCCTTTTTTTATTACATTTTATATACTAATTTAAAAATAACTCATGAAATGCATCAAGTAATTTCTATTGAATCTCAAATTTTGATGATAAAATCAATTGATAGTGTTTATGATCTGATATGCGTTTTGAGTGATGTAGGAAACTTTGATCAGGGAGAAACAATTAAAGCAGGAAGAATCATGCTGAGCCAAAGTGGAATATGTCAGAAAATTGGACGTCAAGGCGGAGGATCGATCGACATATCGGTAAAAGGCTTTGGGCCATGGGTTCGGGCATTAGGCGGCCAAGAAGAGCAAAAATTACACTAAGAAAATCAGAGTTGCATAGGTCAACTTGTCAATTGGCCAATAGGCCACAAGAGAGGATGATACGCCAAAGAATCAGACGATGTGTCGATGAACCAATGACATGCCAAACAATATTTGATTTAGCTTTATAATAATTGTCTAGATCGAAGTAGGTTTTATGTGTAATTGGGTTGGAATTGGGCCAACTCAATTAGTGGCCAATTGGGCCTGAATTGGGACTATTTTGGGCTAAGAGAAAGGCTCATTCAGTGACCTAAAGCCACATCAGGCTGTGGCACCGTCGGTGCTAGTGGTGGCAACACTAGTGGCTTAGTCATTGAGACACAATCTCCAAGACTGTATCATGCGGTAATACCACCAGACTAGGTGGTGGTATCGCCTAGTGTCAGGCAATGGTACTGCTAGTCCAAGCGATGGTACCACCCGAATACAGTTTTCTAAATTGTGTCAGGCGGTGGTACCGTCCAGTGTCAGTGCTGTAGGCAATGGTACTACCAGGACCCGAGAAACCCGGGATAAGACCTTTTTTAGCTCTAATTTCGAAGTCATTTGTGGTCTATAAATACCCCAACTATTCCAGCATGGGATAGCAAGAATTGAGCATGAAATTGAGTTGAAAATGGGGGAAAGAAAACTTGAAAAAAATTAGGAAACTCTCTTAGTATTTAGGATCACTTCTTTCTAGTATTTAGAAGTTTGTCTAAAGGGAGTAAGGGTTGTCTCCTAAACCTGTGAAAAGGGGAAAGAGTGTAAAAAGGTAGTTAATCTTCGCCCATTGAAGGAAGATCAGTAGTAGAAGTCGGTGGCCTCCGGTGGCACTATCGGAGCTAGCAGTGGAACCGCTTGAGGCTCAACCTCTCAAGAGGTCTAGGCAGTGGTACCACCCTATCAAGTGGTGGTACCGCTAGAGCCCGGTCTCTTATGCTTTTTCAAGCGATGGTACCACCTAGTGTCAGACTGATAGGTGGTGGTATCGCCCAATACTGGTAGTGGTATCGCTAGTACCCCAGAAACCCAAGATGAGATATTTTTTTACTCTATTTTTGAAGTCATTTGGGGTCTATAAATACCCTAGCTATTCCTACATGGAGTGGTAAGAATTAAGCAGAAAGGGAAAAGAATGCTAAGTTGTAAAAGTGTTGAAAAGATTGAGTTCCCTCCTCCTTGAGCTTAGAGGTTGTTCTAAGGAAGGTGTGTTGGGTTACCATAAGGTGTGTAAAGGTTATCTTCTGAACCTGTGAAAAGGAGAAAGAGTTATAAGAGGGTAGTTGGTCTTCGCCCATTGAAGGAAGATCATTAGTGGATGCCAATTACCTCAACATAAGAGGAATCAGGAGTAGACGTAGGTCACGACGATCGAACCATTATACACTTGGTGTAAAATTTTTATTCTACTTTTTATTATCATTACTATTACTTTCTGAGTTAATTGCTTAGTTCACTTACTCCAAGTCAAGCACACTTTCATTATTGGATTTCATCAAATGAGTTTTCAAACTGACGTAATTTTTTATAAGCATTAATTCACCCCCCATCTTAGTGCCAACACAGTCCTAACATAATATCCATATTTTCCACAAAAATTATATTTATCTCTAGTTAAGACATGCAATGCAGATCCTTTAATGAAGTTGGTTGGCCTTTGTTGAGTGTTACTCACAAAGCCTATTCCTTCCTTTCTATGAACATGACCCTTATTAGCAAGGATCATGTTTAAAGATTTATTACCTATTTTAATTTTTTTAAATATTTTTTGTAGTAAGACATATTTTTTTTAAGTGAATCTATCTTATCACACTTAGTACAAGAAGCTAACATACTATCATCATGCTCATTTTTTAGTTTATCAAATTCACTAACAAGAGAAGCATGCTCCTTTTTTAACAACTTGTATATTTTACCCACTAGATTACATTCATCATATAGATCATTGAAAGCAATAAGTAAATCATCATAAGCTAAATGAGATTCGATTAAGTCACTTACCTTATCATTGAGCGCCATTAGAGTGTAATTTGCAACTTCATCTTTGTTGATTGGCTCCTCGTCTTCGAATGTACTTGAGTCGTCCCAAGTTGCTTTGAGTGTCTTCTTTTTCTTTAATAGCTTCTTCTTCACTTAGGGACATTTATTTTTGAACTGTCTCGGTTTCTTGCATTCATAGCATATTATTTGGTCCTTTTTATTACTTTTGTTCTTAATGTCTTGTTTTGATTTGTTCCTTCTTAAGATTTTTTTAAACTTTCTTATAGATAGTGCCAAGTCATCATCATTATTATCATCATCACTTAAGTTTTCACCCAAGTGGTCTTCTTTGGTTCTAAGTGTCATGTCCTTCTTGTCCTTTAGAAGGTTGTTCTCAAGTTGATTATATACAATATATGTCATTTCATAGGTCATCAAGGACCCGATAAGTTCTTCAAATGGAAAGTATTAGAACTCTTATAGATTTTAAGCTTGGGGTTGATCTCTTTAGGGGATCGGCCTCCTTAGAACTCTATAGGGGTTCCTTCCTCAAAATTGTTGCTCAAAGGCTACAAAAAAAATTCATCTATTGCTTAAGAAAAGATGATCAATACATGACTATTTATAGGGCTTCTAAACCCTAACTCCTAATAGGACTTCTAACCAACTCCTAATAGGACTCCTACTCAAGACTCTTATTCCTTTACAACTCCTAATGCTTCTCTAAAAAATAACTTCCTAACCCTAGCCGGCCTCTTCACCTCTTTAATAGGGGTTGGCTAGGTAGGTTAATAAGAATGCCCCTCTCAATTAGGACTCTCCTAGTTAGAGTCCTAACATACTCGCCCTCTTCAAATCAGTCTTATCCTTGAGGCAGACGATTTATGAATTCTGAGAATTTGATCTTCAAATCGTCATAGTTCTCTTAAGTGGCACCTTCTGTTGGTAAGTTCGCCCACTGTATTAACACTTCAGTAGTGGGTTGTCGTCATCGAATCATGATTCGTCGATCAATAATGGCACTCAGCTGGGTTTGGAGTTCTCCTTGAGTAGTTATATTTGGTGGATGGCTTTAGGCTGTCTCCAAGCACCTGTTCACTATTTTTGTCTAGCCACCGGTTTATAGATGATAGATCATACTCCTTTTCAATTTAGTGCCCTATATATGGAATAACTATGTCCAAAATCTTCTCGTGAAGATGCAAGTAGAATTTGGCACAAGCATAATACGTCCCTTATAGCGCAATCCTTTTAAGTCCCAACTATAATGAGCCACGGAGCTTGGAGCTTCCTGAAATTTTTTTATGATCTTACTGGTCTTTGGATCTTCCTACCATTTCCTCTTAATATCCTCAAGGAAGTCACTAGTCGGAAGTGAAACGACTAAAAATTCAGCTTGCTCGGGTAGTCGCGAAAGCATATTTGTAACAACATTCCTTTCCTCTTTTTGTAAGTTATTTCATAATTATATCCAAGAAGCTATGCTACCCATTTTTGTTGCTCGGGGGAAGATATCTTCTATTCCAAGAAATATTTTAGGTTTTATGGTCAGCCTTGATTTGAAAGCGTCACTTGATTAAGTATGGTCTCTACTTGGCTACTGTATACATAATCGTGAGCATCTCCTTGTCATAAATAGTCATCTTGAGATGGGAAGGAGTTAATGCCTTACTAGTATAAGCAAGGGGGTGGCCATCTTGTATTAGTACAGCACCAATTCTGACTCCGGAGGCATCGACTTTAATAATAAAAGTCTTTTCGAAGTCGGGTAGCATTAGTACGAGCATTATCATCATAGCTGCCTTAAGTTTGTCGAAGGCAACAAAGGCTTTATACGACCATTGGAAGGTATCTTTTTTTAGTAGAGAAGTGAGAGGTGCACTAATCTTCTCATAGTCCTTAACAAATTTTTGATAGTAGCCCGTTAGTCCAAGGAACCCGCGTAGTAATTTCACGTTGTAGGTTTCGGCCAGCCTTGCATTGCTTAAATTTTTGTTAAGTCTACCGCCACTCCTGATATTATATGCCCCAGGTACTCTACTTTTTGTCGGAGAAAACTGCACTTTGGCTACTTAACAAAAAGAGTATTCTTCTGAAGGATCATCAAAACAACCTGTAAATGCTGAAAGTAAGTCTCAAGAGAAGGGCTATAAATAAGAATATCATCAAATAAGAAAGCTTTAAAAAATATTGTTCATGAGATTTTGGAAAGGTTGAAGGAGCATTAGTAAGTCAAAAAGGCATTACCAAGAATTTATAATGATCGTTATGTGTGTGAAATGTAATTTTTGGAATGTTGTCTTCACATACCCGAATTTGGTGGTAACCGGATTAGAGGTCCAACTTCGTGAAGACTCGAGCTCCTTTTAACTCATTAAAAAGTTCATCCACCACTAGTATTGGGTACTTGTCCTTGACGATGATACCGTTAAAGCTCGGTAATCGATGCACATCCGCCAAGTTCCATCCTTCGTGCATATAAATAGCACCGGTAAGGAATAGGGGCTGCAACTTGGCCGAATCACCCCTGTTTTAAGCATCTCTTTAATGATCTTTTCAATTTCATTGTTCTAGAGGTGTGGATATTGGTATAGTCAAGTGTTCACTTGTGGCTTGCCCAGAAAGATTGGAATCTGATGGTCATGTTGCCGAGTAGGAGGAAGACCACGCGACTCAGCAAAAATGTCGACAAATTCAGCAAGCAATTGAGCGAGATTTTGATCTTCAATTTCTATTTTCTTCCCTTTTAGTTGCTGCTAGAGATTCATCAAAAAGCTACCATTTATCTTGTGTAAAACTTTCTCCATTCATTGGGTCGAAACAGTAGTTATGTTACTTCCGTGCTTCCCGCGTAGGATGATCTATTTGCCTTTGCAGTAGAATTTCATAATTAATTTGGAAAAGTTATAAGAGACATCACCTAGCATAGTTAGCCATTCTATGCCAAGAACGGTCTCATAGTCATCAATTGGTAGGAGGAAGAAGTCGGTGATAATTTCTTGGTCTTGCAGTAATAGTTTCACCTGCGGACATCTTTGGTCGTACTTTAGGATTCTTTCGTCGGCGACCTTTACGTCGAACTTACTGTAACCTTCGATATGGAGCACCATCTAAGCAGCAACCTTACTATTTAGGAAGTTATTAGTGCTGCCCATGTCGATGAGAATAGTGATCAGTTGTTATTTGAGAAGGCCTCCAACTTTCATCATTTGCGGGTTTGAGTAGCCAACTAGTGCATGTACAATAAAGTCGGTTGGTTGTGGCTCTTTTTCTGTATCTTCTTCTTCATGTTCAAGGTTCTCTTCTAGATGTTCAATAACCTCTTCTTCTACTAGTTCAATCACAAGAAGTCTCCCTTTTTTACAGTGAAGCTCGCGGCTCCACAGCTCGTCACAATGCCAACATAACCCCTTCGCAGATCGCTCCCAAAGCTCTTCTCTTGTCAACCTTTTTGGTGCAGGGGCTCGGTTGATAGGAGGGGAGGCTGAGGGCTTTGGTATTGCTGGTCAAGGAGTGACTCTAGTCCTCCGGACTTCATGGTTCAATCGCTCCTCTTAAAGTCATACGAAAGAGATGGCTGCTATAAGTGTGTACGGTTGTCGCACTTTAACTTCTCCCCAGATCTTTGGCTTCAAGCCCTCAAAGAAGGTCCCTAATTGCTGTTTTTCAGACAAATCATGAGTTTGATTAGATAACATTTCAAACCTAGTTTGGTACTCCTGAATGATGGAGGTTTATCGGATCTTTGCTAGCTGTCCATCAATGTTCTCATAATCAGTTGGTCCGAAGCGGATCAGCAGTCTTTCTTTGAATTGTCGCCATGAGAGGATTCCATGAGTATGTTCAAACTAGTCAAACTACTGTATGACATGTCCTTCAAGATGTATAGCCATAATTTCTACCATAGATACGCCTACAGTTTTGTGATACCGAAAATATCGCTCCGCGCGCGAGATCCAACCAATCGGGTCTCCTTCTTCCCTCTCTTGAAAATAATTTTTTAGGGCTTAGTGTGATTGGTCAGAGCTATCTCCTTGATGTGATTTCTTCGGACTTGGTGGTCGGCCCAAACTGAGTTCGGTAAAGAGAGTTTGAATCTTATCCTCCATTCGTGCCTCGAAGGCTTCGAATTTAGCATTGATTGCCTCTTCAGATGTCATAGTATATGCCTCCAAATTTGTAATATTTAGATCTCTCTTTTGTTGTCGGTTAAAGGCATGTATAGGTTGTGAAAAGTGGTGGTCGAAAGGGTTGGTAGATTGGTGGATGTAGGTTGCGGTTTAGGCTTGTTTTGCGATTGTTTTGGGTGCAGTTTGCGGGTGTGGTTTCATAGAGTTTTAGGGCTGTGATGGTAGTGAATGAAGGTTAGGGAAAATATTTTTAGATCTGTGGTAGATGGCAACAAAGGTTTGATAGAAATCAGTGGAAGTTGCTGCAGATATGTGTTGTCTTGTAATAGCAGAATTGTTGTCGAAGAAACAATGGTTTCTCAATGAAATTTCCAGCAAAAGCAAAGAGATTTGAGGAGGTAATTTGACAACAAAATCTTGGTTTATATAATAGCAAAGATAACCAATTTATTCAAGAAAATTTTGACGGTATCACAGCAAGGAAATTGGTACAAGTTGCGATAGCAGAATTCTCATTGAAAACTTTTAGCGAGTTGTGACAAAAATTTGCAGCAATACAAGAATGTTCTTAGAGATGAATTCCTCAATATATCAATCTTAGATAGAAGCCAAGATGATCTATGAAGTGTATAAAAAATTTTGTTAAAAAAGGATTGCAAATAGATCAATTAAGGCAACAATATGCGGTTGAAATTTTCTATAGCAATCCTTCGTTCACAAAGATGATAACTTTTGCGATGAAAGGAATTCGCAGGGGATAGATAAGAAAACTTCTTTTTGGTATTTTATATGAAAAATTACAGTAGTAAAATGTATTAGTGATAGGAGAATACTATATCTCTGATGCAATTGGAGGTGGCGGTAGTAGATTGATTTGATCTACGGTAGAAGATAATGGTGGACATGGCGACATCAAGAGCAATTGTAGAAATTGCTTGGCTGGTGGTGGGTGGCAGGGATGGTAGAAAAGCAGTAAGATCGCTGCTCTGATACTAGATGTTAGAACCATTGCAGATTCTAAGCTTGGGGTTGATCTCTTTATGGGATCAGCTTTCTTGGAACTCTATAAGAGTTCCTTCCTCTAAATTGCTGCTCAAAGGCTACAGAAAAGATTCATCTATTGCTTAAGAAAAGAGGATGAATATATGGCTATTTATAGGGCTTCTAAACCCTAACTCCTAATAGGACTTCTAACCAACTCCTAATATGACTCCTACTCAAGACCCATATTCCTTTACAACTCCTAATGCTTCTCTAAGAAATAACCTCCTAACCTTAGCCGGCCTCTTCACCTCTTTAATAGGAGTTGGCTAGGTAGGTTAACATAAATGCCCCTCTCAATTAGGACTCTCCTAGTTAAAGTCCTAACAAAAAGTTATTTAGGTCCTTTGCTTCTTGTATTGTCATTACTTTAGGATCCCAACTTTTTGGAAGAGATCTTAATATCATGTTAACAAGTTTAAAATCAGAAAAACTTTTACCAAGTGCTTTTAGATCATTAACGATATCCGTAAAATGGGTGTACATATCTCTAATGGTCTCGTTTGGCTTCATACGAAACAACGCATAACTATGAACCAAATGATTAATTTTTGACTCTTTAACCCTACTTGTGACTTCGTGTGTGACTTCGAGAGTGTGCCAAATGTCAAGTAAAGTTTCGAATATAGAAACCCGATTAAATTTTTTTTTATCAAGAGCACAAGCAAAATGTTCATTGCTTTGGCATTCAAGGAGAAAGTCTTCTTTTCCAAATCATTCCATTCGTTCATTGGTTTGGAAGACTTTTCAAAACCATTTTTAACAATGTTTCATAATTCGAAATCTATGGAAAGCAAAAAAATTCTCATTCTGGTTTTCTAATATGTGTAGTCCATCCCATTGAACATAGGAGGACGAGTGATAGAAAGACCCTTTTGATTATCGGCAAAAGCCATCTCTCTTGGGTTTTAAACTAAATAGAGAGTAACCTCGCTCTGATACCGATTGTTAGGATCAAGTTGGCACTAAGTGGGGGAGGATGGGGTGTGAATTAGTGCTTTCGATAAAATTGACATCAATTTGAAAAAACTTCATTTCGATTAAACTCGTATCAGTCTGGGCGGTACGATCGCTTGCATACTGACACTAGGTGGTACCACCGCTTAGTCTGGGCGGTACGATAGCCTGATAAAGCCTCGGAGACTAGGCTCTAGTGGTACCATCGCTTAGCAGCATTAACTATCGGTGGTACCATCGCCCAGACTGGGCGGTGCCACCATGTGAAGTGACTCCAAGTAGTTGAATAGGCCATCTAACCGATCCAATTCGGCCCTGTTTTGGGCCCAGTTGGCCCCTAATTGAGTTAGTAAAATTTTTCCTAAAACTAACTTAAATTAAAGTCGTAACTATGATAGTTAAGTTTAAAACAATTATGATATAAGGAATCTTAGTTGTTTGGTATGCCAATTGTTCAACCAAACTCTTAGTGAACTTCTAACGAACTCTTAGTAATCTTCTAACTAGCTTTCGGCGAACTCCCCGCAAACTTCCAGTGAGCTTTCACTACATCTGATCCTTTGGTGTATCCCTCAATTTATCCAGCTCAATGCCCGATCATTGACTCTGGCCCAATTTTGATTCTTCTTAATCGTTTTGCCTTTCTCACGATCGTAGTTAGTCCTGCACCACTTATCTCACTACATAGATTAGATCTTTAATTCATTAATTGATTTCATCATCAAAATTCGAGATTCACCATGACCTCTTTCATCCTCTCCTACCAATCTATAGGGATTCAAGGATATATGATCTCCCTAGGTAAAACACATCTATCTCACACGTGGATTTAAGTTTCATATGTTTTTGCGCATTAATCTTCGCATAACGATGAACACTTTATTGGAAAATTTAGAATTTTTGTTTTATGTTCTTCCGCTGTGCATGTGATGTCGCCCCTAAATTTTTCTACACTTACAAAGAAGGTGAAATAGATACATTCATGATCGATCTCCATCTATCAAAAAGTTATGATAATACATGGGTATTAGATATTGGTAGTGCATCTTATATATATAATTCATTGTAAGTTCTAGCAAAGCTTAGAAGATTAGTAAGAGGCGAGGTGGACCTCAGGAAGGGGAATAGGGCAAGGGTTGCTATTGTTACCGTTGGGAAGGCCACATGGGTGATGGCATATATGACACGCTACAAAGTTTTTTTACTTATTATTATTATATTTTTATTTTATGTTGTCTATTGTATATAACGTGATATCCTTGGATCAATACAATGGGAATTAGATCATTATGAGATCATGATAATGAGACCAATTCGCTTATAAACACAAACCCTAAATATTTTGATCATAGGTTACTCGAGAGAGACATCGAGATAGCTAGATAGATCGGTGTGTTGTATACCTATCCATATGATAGTGGCAGCTGTTCTCATAGCTACTCATGTGGAAACACTAGGCATATTGTGCAGGTGCACATTGGAGAATGAGTTCACTGAATGATCTGCTTATGGAATATTGGATGGTTGATGATACCTCATTATCAGACAATGATTCTGTGATCCAAGTTGTGTATCTAGTCCTTAGACTTAAGATACCAAGGATGCCCTATATGAGTACTCCACTCTTTGATATGAGACTTATAGATCTGAAAGTTCTAAATATTATACAGTTGGTCATCGAGAGTGGTAGCCAAACTTACGATGGCAATTGAGTGTCGATAGAGGATCATCCGCTCTTGATGTCATGAGAGAAATATCCTATGTGTTTTCGCTCAAGCAAATCCCTAGCTAGGGTCATTCTAATTAAGAGAGAAGAAGTTCTCTAGGAGAATCCGATTAGAGCGAGAATCAAGTAGACTCCATATGGGCCTAACAACACCATGCCCGATATATAATCTCTAGATATTAAATAGATGATGGACTATAGATACACAGTAACTAAAGATAGATATGTCTAATGAATTGGATCCCCTTGTATCGTTTAAGGACTATAGCATAGTGGCCTAGTACATCTATAGCCAATGAGTCGAGTGAATTATTATGGAGATAATAATTCACTAAGTAAGAAGGAGTTAAGATATGTATGACTTACGACCAGCTTGATATTGGGCTTAGAGGGTCATACACATATGGTAGATGCTGCAATAAATAGAAATAGAGATTTGGATATGAGATATTCATCAAGCCCTTGCCTTATTAGATCCTTTAGGTAAGACCCAATAAGAGAAAATAGTGATTATCAGATAGAGATCCATTAATCCAAGAGACTTTGATAGTTGGATAGAGATCCAATACCCAATAGGGCAGGATCCATTATGGTTAAGATGTTAAGGACCTCTATAAATAGGAGAGAACCAAAAAGGCATAGGCTAGACCTTTTTTTGGCTACCACCTCCTATTCTCCTCGCTCCTCGTTCTTAGTCGACAGCCTATTTGTGACATGTGGATAGCAAGAAGGACTGGCCCCCCTTCTTGATCTTGGCATAATCTTATGGTGTGCAAAGGAGAGGAAAGATCGTGCTACAAATGAGGAGTAATGTTACGACATCTACCATGTGGATCACCGCTAGAGAGGAGGACATATGACATCCTTCATCTAGAGATTTAGATCTATAATTTTGGAGATATACGATCTCCCCTAGGTATCTCACATATGTTACGCAGTTTTCAGTTTTGTAATTTTTTACGTACTAATCTTTGCACGATGATCCGATATTGAATGTTTGAATACTTATTTTATTTTCTATTTTTTCGCTGCACATGTGATGTTGCCTAAGATTTCCTAACATTTACTGAGTGCTTTACTTCTAACAAAACCTTCTAACAAAAAGGTAGACCAATTGAATAATACTGTCTCACTTCGTTTCCTAATAAAACTGCTCTTTCTCTCTCATATTTTTTTTCCTTTAGATAATGAGAATAACACTATAAAATTATCTTTTTAATCTTATTATAGCATCATTTTTCACACGTGACAATACGTATAGTATTTTCGATAGTAGAGTTAATAACGTGAAGAGAAATAGAGTTAAATATTTCAATAATTTTACCTACATATTAATGTAACTTTTAAAAATACTAGGACCGAGATGCTAAAGATAATTAATTACAAGAGTAATTTATAATTAGCTCATATATATTAGCCAAAAGGACATAGTATAACTTATTTAAATAAGAAGAAAATCAATCATATCCAAGCAAATCTCCTCGTCCTCATTCATACACCGAAAAGTCAATCACTTATTTATTTATCTTAATCTTTTATTACATCAAATTCTAATTATTTAAATAATTTTATCTACACATTAATATATCATTTTCGTAAGCCAACAAACATATGGACCAATTCATATTATTGTAAAGATAACATTAGACAACCTCATTTTCCATCTTAACGTGCAAAAACAGGAATTTTAGAGTGATAAATACATACTCTCTCCTTACAACGCCTGGTCTTTTCGGCTTGTGGAAGACCTTGTATGTGACCCATAAATTTCTTTGGTATGATGGGTCTGATCCATAAGCAAAGACAGACTCGACAAACTTGAGGGTCAAAATCGAGCAAATAATGAAAGGCCGACCTCGCATAGGGTGATGTGCTGATCGATGCATGGTAACATCAAGATCAATGGAGCTATCGAGAATAGTTCTTCCCAAGAAAGGTACTATGTACATCCATGAACAAAAACGAAGTTGGAAGTGTACAAGTAGATTGGGATGATTGGATTATAGTAATTAAAAAAGAAATTAAGAGTTAACTTAAAAAATAAATTTAATTTATTCGAGAAAGATGTCAAAAATATAACACTTCATATTTATATAAATATGAAATGCTTTATTGAATAAGGTCATCATAAAAATATTGGTGATCACTTTGAATAGACACATGATCTCTATATTATCTCCGGTCTCGTCATCCATTCTCATTATATATCTATCGAAATAATAATAATCAACCCACATAAATCATAAAAGGAAATTCTCGTCGAGGGGATGCCAGAAAGGACCAGAATCCATGAACGTCTTTAATGCGGTGGCAATTGGTTGCGTTGTACCCGGCATGACAACAAGGAAGATGTGGACGAGGAGGACGTCAACACATAGATCCACATCCGGGCATTAAGAATGGTGAGGCGATTTGGATGTGCCACCATCGACCATCTTAAAAGCACGGATTAATACTCATTTAATATGAATTATATATGCATATTTGTATTTTATCTTTAATATCAAATGTACGTCTATCTAGTAATAATTAGATTTTGATGGAACAATTAGGATTCCATTAAATGCCATCTCCCAACCGCTTTGATGTTTTGTGATATCCTCAAACTCGAGCTCCTGTTTGGCTCGAAATGAAGTGGAGGTTTTATTGTGCATTTAAGAATCGGATGGAAATTCATTTTTCGATTGCTTCATGCTGTAGATTCATTTATTGTGCATCTAACAAACGAATATGTTCCTCCATTTTCTGTGTAGGTGACACAAAAAATTCTCTTGACTAGAGACAATAGATCAAATTATTCTAATATACCTATTAATTCTAATCCTTTTGCCTAAAAACAAAGATTGTGTGGAGACAAGAGAGTGCTACTTTAGTCCATCATTCGGTTTAGCTCCTCGATATCAACTCTTCTATATATTTCTATCAATAGTTTATAAGACTTTTGGATGGTATATATACATACATATATATATCATAAATGATTGTAATTTTCTATCAAAATTGTGATGTATAGACTAACATTAGTTTATATCAAGGCTCACAATTAAATTATTTATATTCCAATTCGTACTTGATCTTCTAAGGTCTTGTCTTTTTTCAATCATAACCCAAAATGTGTCTTCGGTAAGTGCTTTTCAATAGAAGAGCTAAGGCGTCTTAGGCCTAATGTGGATGCCAACTAGCATACTGAATGCCAACAAATACCTAAATCACCTATATAGAGGTCTTAGGTAATTAGCTTTGGTAATCACCTAAACTCATCTTTTTGACACATTATTATTACAATATGAACTTGAGCATGAATGTGCTAATTAAGTTTTGGTAAGAACTTTGATAATGTATCATAAAATTCTAGATTTTGATTGATTTAACATGTGTTGGCATGTCAAACAAGGCATATTAGATCCCAAACCGGGTTGGTTTAGCAACAGGTGTTGACGTGTCCAACAAGAAACAATGTTAACAATACTTGCACTGAAACAGTGATCATAGTACGAAGGACTACATACTCAAATAAGGTAAATAGAGCCGTTTGCAAATGAATAGAAAATAATCTTTTTCTTTTATTGTTATTTTAGCACTAATTTTATTCAAATTAGTTATGCTTTGATCAAATACTTTCCATCTTAATAAGTTAACATTTTGTTGTTATCGATACAAGTACAAGAGCACGAAGGTTCGTTACCGATTTTCTGTTTTGGGTGAGCTCAGTACATTTTCTTAATTGTACGAGGAAATCTTTCTTACGTAAACAAACTGATGATTCTGTTAATGAAAATCTTCTCCTTATAAATAAGATTTGATCAAGCTTTCTCATCACAGTATAATCTATCATGGTATCAGCCTTTCTTGCCTTAGAGTAAAATTTACCCTTCCTTCCTCATTATCCAGTGACATCTCCTTAGTGATAATGAGCAGTTGATGCTCCTCCTCCTCAACGATCGCAGCCCCTAGTTCTGTCACTGATCGTTGCTCCTTCCTCCAACCGAAGCCTTCTGTTGGAGATCTACAACCTGTGTACATTTGTCACTATCGCCGAACGAATCTCTAGAGCCATCAGGATCCCCTGTGCCACGACATTCTCCTCCTCTAGTCGCACATCCGCCAACTTTGGTTTCATCACCACATGCAAATCTGCCTTTATCTTCAATCTCCATGCCACTCCTCCAATGACTCCAACTCTAGAGCTGAGTCGAATCCACTATCAGGCTCATGTGTAGCTGGGTTCGATTGCAAATCCACACTGCAAAATGCACCAAGTGGCAGATCTACCTTCTTCTCAAGAGTGTAGCATTGGCCGCCTCACCATTGTCGCTCTCTACTTCCGTGTTTTCACTCTCCAGCCTCCCAAGTTGTAGCTCTGCCATCAACGATGAAGCCATCAGACGATATCCTAGAGGCAACGGTTGCAGCGAGCATGATTAGCCCCCTGCTCCCGTGACACCTCCAAAGTCCTTGAGCTCCACCACTATCGCACTAGCTCCAACGAGCAGCGGTGCCACCCCTAACCCTTCAGCAGCTACAAAGACCAGCCCTACTACACCTGCCATGATCGTAAAGGCTCCTAAAGCTAGCCGGACTACTCCAGTCGGAGCTCCCAAGGCTCCTACATTAGCCTCCTCTACTATGATCGGTCTCCCCACTGCGGTGCCTCTAGAGCTGCGCTCACCAGTGCCGCCCTCCATTAGATTCACCTCCTTTGGTGGTAATCTCTACCCCAAATCTAGTGACACTCCGGCAAACTACTCCCCCTTCTTCCTCACTGTCCGCTCTCTATTTCGATCTCCTTGTTCTTCCTCCATGACGAACTTGTGGCAGTCGTGTGTGGAGTGAAGTCAACCACCGGACGCATCTTGAAATTGTCGATCTCTCACATATCTGTAGCTATCTATGCAGCACAACAGATCTATCGATTCTTCCTCCCAGCTTGGTTCGCCATCGACAGCAAGTACATAGTCACATTTCCATTGCTTGATCTACACCAAGCGGCTGGCCACCCCTCCTCCTTACTGGCGAGGAGCTCTTCGCCAACAAATCTCTCCTAAGATTTATTGAGATCTACTACTACTTCTCCTCCTCTAAAGGCTGCGATCATCTAAGACAGCCATCCCCACCAAGCAAGCTCGATTGTAGTGATGCTTGAGGAGGCGGTTGAGACCCAATCGCTCTAGAAACAAACTTTCTTCCGCTTCTTTCTTCACCAACAAAATTTCTCCTCCAAACCACACCTTCAGCCCACCAAGATCTGCTCTTCTGAATGCCTCCTTCGACATAGATTCTAGATCTGAGGATCTGAGACCGCCTATAGCCAAAGTCGGAATGCTTCCAGTAGTTGACCTCCTAGTGAACCCAACCTGAGGTCAAGTTCTTCACCGTCCATATCCTCCGCTACAAGATTTGCAGAATGGAGAGCTACAACTTTGCTTAGTACTCCCCATGCTGCACAACCAAATTAAATAGCATAGCCAAGGAAGCAATTCCCTATCGATCTGTCGCTACCTCCCATATTGATCCCACAAATCGGTACATATCCTCACAATGTCTTCATCATCTAATTCTGATGCTCTAGTTATTATTTCTATAGGGAACCATAGTACTTCTCAACATACAAGACTTATCTCCATCAATATTACAAATCTAATCCCCTTCAAATTATCCGTCTTGGTAAGCATCATTTTCTAATCTCCTATTTGGATATGACTTACTAGGCTATATCGATGGCTCTCCTATTTGTTTACCAACAATGATCAACATTCAAGGAGAACCCAGTCTAGTACCAAATTTGGCCCACAAACTATGGTTACATCAAGATTGTCTTATCCTCCAAGTAATTCAAGCATTAGCTATTAAATCGATTGCCCCACTAATATCTTCATATGGCATTACCGTAGAAGTATGGTGTAAATTGCAAACCACCCTAGCTAATCACTCGCATACTCCATGCTTAGTCTCCTATCTAGTCTGATGAAAACAAAACAAAAGAGAAGTATTATTGTTGATTATCTATAAAATATAAAAGTTCTCATCGATGACTTGGCTTTGATATGTCATTCCCTTAGTGATGAAGAAGTCATAGTCCATACTCTCAATAGCCTAGGAGATGAATACAAGAAAATGGACAACAGCAATTCAGGCAGGTGACTCACCGGTGTCATTCGAAGAACTCTATGATAAGTTGACTGACTATAAGACATATTTGAAGTGCGAGGACAGGATGCTAGGGCTAAATATCATAGCTCAAGTCAGTCAAAAATCTAAGAGAAAAAGCAACTAATATAATAAGATTATCAATAATGGTTTGGCCAAGATGCCTCTTGGACCTAGGGGTAACAAACAAATATATCCTCATAAACTACACTATCAACATTTCAATCTCAACTTCAACAACTATCAAGGTGGCAACTTCGACAACCATCAATAACCCTGGCATCCTGACCATACAAACCAACAAAGAGTCATATGCCAATTGTGTGACAAAGTTGGACACTCTGTAAAAATCTATCGGTCTAGACCCAAATTTTCTACTATATCAAATTGGCCTCAAGCGAATCTCATGACTACTCAGACCACTAGTCAAAATAATTAGATTGTGGACTTTGGTTCCTATCATCATGTCACATTTGATCTATAGAACTTGTCCATCCATAACAATAATGGAGGAAATGAAGACATCATCATCAATGACGGTAACAGAATCCCTATTATTCATACTAGTTCTATAACGTTTACTTCACACACCATAACTTTTACAATTAATGATGTTCTGTGTGCACCTCACATCAAAAGAAACCTCAATTTCGTTTCTCAATTTTATAAATAAAATAACACCTCAATTAAATTTTGTCAAGGATTGAAGCATGGGAGCATCCTTAATTTAAGGCCAAAATAAAGATAATATTTACAAGTGACCGTTAGCTTCACAAGTAACCCAGCCCACCGTTTATTCTCCAATTGCAGCTCCAATTATTGTATAGCATTATTATCTTAGTCATCCTTCGTCCTATATCCAACAAAAATTGCTTTCTCATTATTCTCTTCTTGCTTTCAAATCAATTAGCATTATAACTCACTATGATGCTTGTTTTAGCAATAAAAGTTATAGAATATTTTTTAGAATATCCTTTATATCCTGCTCTAAATAACTCGAAATTATTTATACCAATGTTTGGGGCCTTGCCCCAACCACTTCTTTTGACAAGTTTAGATTTTATGTCATTTTTATAGATTATTTCATTAAGTATACATGGTTATATCTTCTCCACCATAAATATAAAGTTTTCACAATCTTTACCCACTTTAGAAAGTTAGTCGAGAACTTCTTTCAATCTATAATTAAAATAGTTTACTATGATGGTGGAAGTGAATATCATGCCCTATCATCCTGTCTCTTAGCTTGTAGTATATAATACCTCAAGTTACCCCCACACACTCCTCAACTAATTGGCTTTGCCGAACATAAACATTGGTATATAGTTGAAACTGGTCTAACACTTCTACATTAAGCCTCCATGCCACCAACCTTTTGGTTAGTAGCCTTTCAAACTGCAGTCTACCTCTTTAATCGTATGCTCACTCTAGTCTTACAATATCAATCACGATTTGAAAAACTATTTCATAAACTTCCAAACCTTCATAAACTCAAATTATTCAATTGTCTATGTTATCCATAGCTATGCCCCTATATCTCATATAAGATAACACTAATATCTAAGCCTTGCAACTTCATAGGATACTCTCTTGAACATAATGCTTTTCGATACTACGAACCCCAAACTAAAAAAGTCTTTATATCACGTCACATTATTTTTGTGGGGTCTATCTTTCCTTTCCAAAATCATAAGTCTCAAACCATGCTAACCACTCCAACAAATTTACATCACAGGAGTATACCTCCGACCCTACGAACCTCCCATGACACTATCTCGTCCTTCCCATCATGATACATACTCTCTTATTACTCCAGTTTAGTAGCACCCCACTCTCTCTATTATTTCTCCACTCCCTTCTTTACAAGTTCCCCTTATTGATGAAACAATGCCCTTAGAAATACAACCACTGTCTTTACCTTCTCCTAAACCCAGAGACACTAAAGTACCTCAACTTGACTAGGCTCACGTCAGTGTCTCTCCACCACTTATACCTACAACACAACCTAACAATCTCATAGCCCTTAAACATCCAATTACAACACGCTCTAAAAATGATATTTTCAAATCGTGTCATATCCTTGACCTTCATGCTATCACAAAATTTCCTCCTGACGCTATTGAACCACCATAGTCACTCAAGCCCAAAAATCTCCATACTTGCATAAAGCCATATGTGAAGAATATGATGCCCTCCTCTATAACTCTACATTGACCCTTGTACCCTTTCATCACACACAAAATATCATCGGGTGTAAGTGGATCTTTCGAATTAAGTAGAACCCAGATGAATTCGTTGCCAAATTTAAAGCACGTCTAGTGGCCAAAGGGTTTCATCAATGACCTAGTCTTGATTCATAAAGACATTCAGTCCCATTATTAAACCCACAACTATTTGACTTATCTTGAGTTTGGCCATCACAAAAGGTTGGCACTTACGATAATTGGATATTAACATTGTTTTCTTATAGGGGACTCTAACTGAAGATATCTTCATGCAGCAACCTTCTGGCTTCATCCATCTTTAGTATACAAGGCATATTTATAAACTATAAAAAACTATTTACGGACTTTGTCAAGCTCCAAGAGCCTGATACACCATGATACCATGATAGATTACAACGTGATGAGAAAGCTTAATCAAATTTCATTGATATGATCTTTATTTATATAGGTTAGAGGAGAAGATTTCTCTTAATGAAAACAATTTAGGTTAGAGAGATTTATGCATGTAGTTGGAAAAATCTTATCTTCTATCATGCCCCCATAAGATTGAGCTCTTGTCAAGGATGTCAATCTTGGACTGTTGCAATAAAAATAGTTTGTGGGCAAGATACTTCATGAGTGAATCTGCTAGTTGATCAATTGTATGTAAATGAGAAATACGTAGTTGATGTCTGATAACTTAATCTTGCACGAAGTTGAAATCGATGGCAGTGTGTTTCATGCATGAGTAGAACACTAGATTGGCACATAAGTAGGTGGCTCCGACATTTTCACAATATATAGTAGGAGTTAGTGTGGAGTTGATGTTGAGTTCCTTTAGTAGATTCATGACCCAATTGAGTTCTGCAATAGCAATGGCGATGGCTGGGTATTCAGCTTCAGTTGTAGATTGTGTAATTATATTTTGCTTCTTTGAACTCTAACTGATTGGATTAGCTCTAAGCAAGACAATATACTCTGACATGGATATTCTATCATCAAAGTTCCCTGCCTAATTTGTTAGGAAAAAGAGCACTAAGAGGGGAGGGGGGGTGAATTAGTGCAGTGAAAAACTTTCAACGTTTAAAACTGCATTCGTACGACAAAGGTGATTTCAGTAGAAAAGCCGATTCGTAAATCACTTTAACTTGAGATTAGGTAAGAAGCAGTTAAAACGAATCTGTTAAGGTAGTTTTCAGTTGTGAGGGAAATCAGAATGTAAGCGCAAACTGAAATACGATGTTCGTACGAGAAAAGCGATTTACATCTAAACATGATTCGGAAAATACTGAGCTTGGAAACGCAATCGTAAAAGCACAGAAGGCAGTAAGCTATGAAGGAGGTTTGCAGTAAGGATAATAAGCTCAAAGTAAATGCAAACCAGAGAAGACGGGAGTTTATAGTGGTTCGGTCAATCGTGACCTACATCCACTCCTCCGATTCCTCTTCCGTCGAGGTCGCCGGCATCCACTAATGATCTTCCTTTACTAGGCGAAGATCAACCTCCTTCTTACACTCCTCTTCTCCTTTTACTAGGTTTATGAGACAACCCTTACAAGCACTCACTCTCCTCTCTTAAACAGAATTCTAACACTTAAGCTAGAGGAGGGAAATTCTAGAGATTGCAGTAGTGTTTTCTCTCTTTTAATCTCTCTATGCTTGTATATTTTACCCAGGGATTGGAGGGGTATTTATAGGCTCCAAACTAGTTTGAATTTGAAGCTCAAATCTGTCATCTCCCGGAATTCCGGGGTCTAGCGGTTGCACCGCCTGACAGGGCTCGAAGACTAAGCCTCTAGGCGATGCCACCGCTTGTCAGGGGCGGTTGCACCACTTGGCAAAGCTCGAAGACCGAGCTCAGGCGGTGCCACCGCTTGACTAGGGCGGTTGCACCGCTATCAGAGGTGGTTGCACTGCCCAGCCAGAACTCTGAGACTGAGCCTTGGGCAGTGCCACCGCCGACCCAGGCGGTGCCACCTCTGGGCGAGAGATCTGGGTCCGAATGGGTTGATCCATTCGGCCCAATTTGGTTCTTTCAAGGGCCCAATTGCCCCTAGATTAAGTTAATGAGATCACCTCCCAATTCTAACTTAATAATCGTGCTAACTATGATAATTCTTAAGACTTTTACTACAGCTTGCTCCAATGCATCAATCGCTTCTTCCAGCAAGCTTCCGGCGAACATCCGACGGTCCTCCGACGATGCTCCTACGGACTTCCGGCAAACTCTTGGACTTGCGACGATCCACTTGGCGAGTTCTGACGAGCTTCTTTTGGCAAGCTCTTGGACTTCTCGGATTTGTTCCCGTAAAACCTCCGACGACCGTCCGGACTTCCGTCAAGCTCTCGAACTCCCAACATGATCATAGTCCTAACTCCGGCGCAACTCCTGCTGCATGTCTTACTTTCATCATAGTTAATCATGCACACTTAAAACAAAACTTCGATCGAGACAATTAATCCTAAGCAATTAACCAAGTTGTCCGGCATGTCATTGGTCCCTCGATGCTTCGTTCGATTCTTTGGCGCATCGTCCTCTCCTGTGGCCTATTGCCCAATCGGCCAGTTGACTCCGCAACTCCGATATCCTTGGCATAATACCCGCTCTTCTTGGCCCAATGCTCGAGTCCACGGCCCGAAGCCTTCTATCGATACGTCGACCGATCCACCGACCCGACGTCCAATCTTCTGACATGTTTCTCCGGCACAATATGATTTTTCCTGCTTTAATTGTCTCATTATAATCGAAGCATCCTGCGTTACTTAAAACACAGATTAAAACATAAACACATATCAAGTGGTTTCATTATCAAAATATGAGATTCAACACAATTAGCATTGACAAATTCATTGAGATGAAGTGAGGAGTGTTTGCAGATAAAAAGTCCATGATTGAAGGTCCCTTTAAGATATTGTAAGATTTGTTTTACTATAGACCAATGCATAGTAGATGGTCAATGTATGAATTGTGATAACTTATTAACTGCAAATGAGATGTTTGGACGTGTGAGAGATAAGTACTATAAGGAACCAAATACTTGCCAGTATTATATAGGATCTATAGTAGGGCTTCCATCATATAATTTAACTGATTCACTAGTAGAGAGGGGAGTTGTAACCTCTTTGGCGTCCTGACCATACAAACCAACAAAGAATATATTAGTCTCGACCTAGACTTTCTACTACATCAAATTGGCCTCAAGCGAATCTCATAACTACTCTGACCACTAGTTAAAATAATTGGATTATGAACTCTAGTGCCTCTCATCATATTACATCTGATCTACAGAACTTGTCCATCCATAAAAACTATGGAAGAAATGAAGACATCATCATTAGTGATAGTAATGGAATCCCCATTACTCACACTAGTTTCATAATGCTTAATTTATACACCATAACTTTTACACTCAATGATGTTCTATGTGCACCTCACATCATAAGAAACCTCATTTCCATTTCTCAATTCTACAAACGAAATAACACCTCAATTGAATTCTTTCCTTACTCTTTTTTTTGTCTAGGATTTGAGTACGGGGGTATCCTTAGTTCGAGGCTAGAATAAAGATAATATTTATGAGTGGCTGTCAGCTTTATAAGTAACCCAACCTACCATTTATTCTTCAATTGCAGCTCCAATTGATATGTAACATCGTCGTCTTGATCATCCCTCGTCATTTATCCAACAAAAACTACTTTCTCCTTATTCTTTTCTTGCTTTCAAACCAAGTAGCATTATAACTCATTATGATGAGAAATTTGATCAAGCTTTCTCATCACATTGTAATCTATCAAAAGGTGCCTCTAAGGGTAAAAGTGATGCTAGAGGTAGTTTATGGCCCTCCTTCTAACGTTATTCTAATAAGTCAATATTTTATTGTCACTAGTGTGAGACCACGAAGGCTCACGAGGAATTATTTGCTTTGGGTGAGCTCGCATGGTTTTGCCCTTTCGGGATGAGCCCCAAAAAGCACCTTTGAGGATAAGGGTGATGTTAAAGGCTTATAAACCCTAAGTTTCTTTACTTCTCAACTAATATGAAACCAAGTGTTCTTATCAATGCCCCCACTATAGGGGAGTTGGGGGCTCATGGCCCTACTTCTAACGTCATTCTAATAAGTCAATATTTTATTATTATTGGTGTAAGAGTATGAAGGTTTACGAGGAATTATCCACTTTGGGTGAGCCCATACGATTTTCCCCTTTTGGGACTTCACCTAAAAGCAGATAATTCCTCGGAAACCTATGTGCTCTCACACCAATAATGATAAAAAATTGACTTATCACACCTAAAAGTATGCGTAATGAATCTTTCAAATATCATATCTATTTGAATTTTTTGTTTTAAGTAGTCCTTTCAATTTCAAATTGAAGTTAAATATAATAAGTTACCACCACAATATTTGGATTTATATAATATTTACTTATAATTGAGCCTTGAGGGACTCAACCAACTCAACCTATACTGAGAATCGATCCCTACCTATAATGATGGAAGGTCACGTGGTTCAATCTAATTGACTCACGTTTATCGACTTAATATTACCAAGAGAGGGGATTTTGATTTGGTCTCCTAATATGATATGTCATACGCATATATATTTAATATATATCTACATCATATGCAAATATATATATATATATATATATATATATATATATATATATATAGTAAGTGTACAAGTAATCACATATCACATGAGCAATCATACAAGATGATCATGAATCACAACCTAATATAATCAGGCCCGAGCTAGTGGGCCTAATCACTCACATTAAGATCTATGTGTGTAGCGGTGCATTTTCATGCCCTGTGATCATCCATCTTATCCTCGTTGGTTCCGTTGGCATCTCGGTGCATCTCCACACGTCGCGATCATCTGTCTCGACCTCATGGGTCCCACTATTGCTTCCACGCTCTCGTTGCACCTCCTAATGTGATTACAACTTAATCATAGGCATGCAGGCCCAACAATAAACGAGAAATAAATTGGAGGCTCGCAGGCCCCAATAATAATAATAATTACATGTACACACATCACACGGTCCAAGATCATCTGTCCACATCATACATCACATGTATATATCATCATTATGTAGGACTACTAAATAATAATAATAATTAATTAAATCTTTTAATTAATTAATATTTCTGAAATTGGGATATATAGGAAAGTTTTTGAATCATGAAGGTTATTTTGGTAATTTGGATAAAAAGACAACCTTTGGAATTTCTTAAATTCATAGGGGCAAAAATGTCTTTTTGCTTAAAAACCCTAATGCCCTTCTCCTTCTCCCCTATTGTGGCCGTCGCCACCCTGTTGGTGGCAGCCCTCAATGGGCGGGCATGCCCCTGCCCACGGGCAGCGGCGTCGTAGCAAAGGGGCATCCCCTTTGCCCGCGAGCAAGACACACCTTTTTAGGAAGAGTTCCAAGTAAGATACTACTACTGACTCGACCATAGAGGTGGAGTACATTGTTGCAATAGAGGCAGCAAATGAGGGAGTCTGGATGAAGAAGTTCATCACAGATCTGGGAGTCGTGCCAAGTAGTGAGGAGTCGATTCTTTTATATTGCGATAACAATGGGGCGATTGTTCAAGCGAACGAACTAAGGTCTCATTAGAAGTCTAAGCACATTTTGAGAAGGTTCCACCTAATCAGAGAGATCATTACTCGAGGAGATATAGTAGTGGAAAAAGTTCCATACGAAGATAATATTATAAATCCATTGAGAAAATCCTTATCTCATATTACCTTTGAGCGCCACAAGGGTCTAATGAGGATTAGACATATAGGTGACTGGCTTTAGGTCAAGTGGAAGATTGCTAGTCATAGGTGCCCTACAAACCAATCACGTGAGTAATGGCACGTGTGATATGATATGTATTCTTAGACTACTACTAACTCGACTCAAGCAAGATACTACTATGAAATCTAGAGACGACATCACATGCGCAGCGAAAGAACAAAAAAATAAAAATCCTAAATTTCCTAAAAAGATATTCATCATCGTGCGAAGATTGGTGCGTAAAACCAGTGAAACTTAAAACCACACGTAAAATTGTTGTGTTACCTAAGGAGACCATATATCCCTGAATCCATGTAGATCTTTATGAGAGGATGAAGGAAGTCAAGCATCCTCCTATCTAGCAGTGATCCATACAGCAAGGCTACGATGACACTCCTCAAAACTTAAAGTCTGCTTTAAGGTGGAGAGGGAGAGAAGAATAAGAGAGGAAGCAAAAGGCTTATGAACCATTGAATTTCTCCTATTTATAGAGGTCCCCTGTCAACTTAACCCTAATGGATCCTGCTTTATTAGGTATTGGATCTCCATCCAACTACCCAAGTCACTTAGATTAGTAGATCTCTATCCAATAATATCTTATTGGCTTTTATTGGATCTTATCCATAGGATCCAATAATTTAAGGGCTTATTGGATATCCAATAAGATAGGGACTCCGATGGATCTCTCATATCCAAACCTCTACTCGTCGTAATGCCTACCATATGTGTGTAACCCTCTAGGCCCAGTATCGAGTTAGCTATGAGTTATACTTATCAGAACTTCTTATGGCTTAGTGAATTATCATCCCCATAATAATTCACTTGACTCATTGACTGCAAACGTATTATGTCACTACGCCGTAGTCCCTAGATGATATAGGGGAATCCAATCCTTTAGACTTATCTATCCTCAGTTACATTATACATATAGTCCCTCATCCATCTAATATCCCAAAGACCATATATCGGGCATGGTGCTATTAGACCCATACGATTTCTACTCGAGTCTCGCTCTAATCAGATTCTCCCAAAGAACTCTTTCTCTCTTGATTGGAATGACACTGGCTAAGGATTTGTCTGAGCAAGAACATATGGGATATTCCTCTTATGACATCGAGAGCGAATGATTATCTATCGACACTCAATAGCTCTCGTGAGATTGGCTACCACTCCCGATGACTAGCTATACTAGATATGGAACTTTCAGACCTATAAGTCCAACATCAAAGAGTGGAGTACTCATACAAGATATCATAATCACTATATGACAATAAGGCATCATCAACCATCCAACATTCCGTGACCGGATCAATCAATGAACTCATTCTCCAATGAGAACCTGCATTGTATCTCTAGTGTCCCCACACAAGCAGCTATAAGACTAGTCGCCTCCATCATATGCATAGGTATATAGTATACTAGTTTGTGCGGTTATCTCGATGTCCTTTATGGTTAAAGGTGAATCAATCTCATTATCATGATCTCATCACAATCTGATTCTCATTGCACAGATCCATGGACATCATAATATATATATATATATATATATATATATATATATATATATACACACACACACAACAAGCAATATAAAGTGATAAAATGCCAGATAATGTAATAAGCAAAAAGAACGCGTATCATGTCACATGTGTTATCACTCACGTGATTGACTTGTATGGCATCTATAACTATCACTAGGTACCTAAACAGACTCGGGCTATAGAGTGGTACTTGAGCTAGGTTCTCCAACCTCGCTCAACTCTATCACGCTCCCACTCTCTCCACCAAAAATGTGTTCCTTCTCAAGGAATACCGCTCTCTTGGCTACAAAGACCATTTGGTCCTCGAGGTGATAGAAATAATATCCATAATATTTCTTAGGGTATCCCACAAAATTACACCGCTCCGTCCAAGATTCCAACTTATCGGGGTTATATCTTTTAATATTAGTAAGATAGCCCTAAATCTTAATAACCTTAAGATCAAACCTTTTTCCCTTTCCATATCTTATATAGTGTAGAGACTACCGATTTACTTAGAATTCTATTCATAATGTAAGTTGTGCTCTCTTGGGTGTATCCCTAGAATGAGACAGGTAGGTCGGCGAAACTCATCATGGACTGCACCATGTCCAATAATATACGATTCTTCCTTTCAGATACACCATTGAGCTTAGGTGTAAAAAGATGTGTCCATTGGGATAAAATCTTATTGTCCTTAAGGAACTTGGTGAACTTTGTACTCAAGTACTCACCTCCTCGATCTGATCGAAGAGTCTTGATACTTTTTCCAATCTGGTTCTCTACTTCATTTTTATACTCTTTGAATTTCTTGAAAGCCTTGGTCTTGTACTTTATCAAGTATACATATCCATACCTTGAGAAATCATTAGTAAGAGTAACCACCTATGACATGAGTTGACATAGGATCACATACATCACTATGTATGAGTTCCAGTTGTTTAGTAGTTCTCTCTCCATTTTCACTAAATAGATAGTTGGTCAGTTTTCCACAAAGGTAAGGCTCACAAGTTGTATATGACTCATAGTCAAATGGATCTAGATATCGATCCTTTAGCAACTTTTGAATCCTTCCCTCATGGATATGACCTAGCCTATAATGTCATAGGTATGCATGTTTTACTTCATCTGGTTTCCTATTGAACACACTTACATTCATGATATGTGGAGCAATGTCTAGCATAAACAAACCATTATGCAATGTTCCTCTCGTGATGATCTTATCATCTAATAATATTGAACAATCATTGTTTTCAAAAACTAATTTATACCAACTAACTATCAAACATGAAATGAAAATAATATTTTTGATAATAGAAGGAACAAACTAGTATGCATCCAATGCAATAATAGCTCCACCAAGCAGATGTAGAGTGACCTCATCAATAGCTATTGCATTAACTTTTGCTCCATTGCCCATCATGAGGTCGATCTCGCCTCTCACTAGTCTCCTCGGTCTTGCTAGAACCTACAACGAATTATAAATATGATAAGTACTATGGGTATCCAATACCCATGTATTATCATAAGAATCTAACAAATGAAGACTGATCATAAATGTACCTGAAGTTTCTCTAAGCTTTTGTTTCACCCTCTCTACAATGTACTCTTTGCAGTTCCTCTTCCAATGCCCATCTTTGTCGTAGTAGAAACATTAGTCTTTGTTCTTTGCCAGGTCCTTCTTAGCAACCTTTACTTTACCCGGCCTGCCCTTGCCCTTTCCCTTCTTAAGGGATTTTTCTGCCTTCCTTTTCTTTCTGGTCTTACCAGTATAGAGAACTAACTTCTCTTTTTTGATAGTGCTCTCTGCCCCCTTCAAAATATTGAGGAGCGGAGAGTCATCTCAAGCTTGTTGATATTAAAATTCATTATGAACTAAGAAAAGAAATCTTGTAGGGACTGAAGTACAAGATCCACATAGGTTATCCTCTAAGACCATTCCTAAATTTGTAAGTTTTGCTATCCAGTCAATCATCCTTAGAATATGATTCTGAACCGGTATCCCATTAGTCATCATAGTGTGGAAGAGGCTCTTCAATATCTCATATCGTTGAGTCCTTCCCTATTCCTCAAATAATTTACGGACATGTAGGAGAATGGATCTGATATCTATATTTCATGTTATCTCTATAACTCAGGAGTCATATAGCCCAACATATAACACTGAGCAAGAGTGGAGTCATCTATGTACTTCACGTAGCGAGCAATCTTATCCTTACTTGCCTATTCCTCGGGTGTAGGTATCATTGTATTAAGGATGTACATAATTTTTTTCTATCATAAGAATGATTCTCAGGTTACGGAGCCAATCTGTATAGTTTGGACTATTGAAGCTTATATTTTGATGATGAAACAAATTAATAGAGTTTATGATCTAATTTATGTTTTGAGTAACACAAGACTAGCTTTAATCATGAAGAGACAATTAAAGTAGGAAGAATCAATGTTGGGCCGGAGTATAATATGTCAAAAAATTAGATATTGTACTGGCAGAATGCTACAAAGGTCAACCGATCATCAAGGATCGGTCGATGTGCAGGTGCTCATTGCATTCACCAAAGTGCAGGTGCTCATTGGAGAATGAGTTCATTAATTGATCCGCTCATAGAATGCTGGATGGTTGATAATGTCTTATTGTCAGTGATTCTGTAGTCCTAGTGGTATATTTAGTCTTTAGACTTGAAACACCAAGGATGTCCTATATGAGTACTTTACTCTTTGATACTATATTTATAAACATGAAAGTTCTAGATCTAGCATAGTCAATCATCGGGAGTGGTAGCCAACCTTACGATGGCTATTGAGTATTAATAGAGAATCATCTACTCTTAGTGTTATGAGAGGAATATCTCATATGTTATCGCTCAAACCAATCCCTAGCTAGGGTCATTTGGATTGAGAGAGAAAGAGTTTTCTGGGAGAATCGATTAGAGTGAGGCTCGAGTAGAAACTATATGGGCTTGATAGCACCATGCCCGGTCTACGATTTCTAGGGTATTAGATGGATGAGAGACTATAGATACGTGGTAACTAAGAATAGACAAGTACAATGGATTTGATTCCTCTGTACTATTTAGGAACTATGGCGTAGTGGCCTAGTATGTCCATAGTCGATGAGTCGAGTGAATTATTATAAAGATAATAATTTACTGAGCCAGAAGGAGTTCTGATAGGTATGACTCAAGGCCAACTTGATATTGGGTCTAGAGGGTCATACACATATGGTAGGTGTTGCGATAAGTAGAGGTTCGGATGTAAGATATCTGCTGGAGCCCCAATCTTATTGGATATCCAATAAGCCCTTGAATTATTGGATTCTATGGATGAGATCCAATAAGAACCAATGAGAGGTTATTGGGTAGGACCCACTAATCTAAGTAGCATAGGTAATTGGATGAAGATCTAGTACCTAATATGGTAGGATCTATTATGGTAAGTTGACAAGGGGCCTCTATAAATAGGAGAGAACCAAAAGGCCATGGGCTAGGTTTTTTTTAGTTATCTCCTCCTATTCTCCTCTCTCCCTCTCCTCATACTACGGTCCCTATTTGGGGCGTGTGGACAGCAAGAAGAGGCAGCCCCTTCTTAATTGCGTGGTGTGCGTGAGAAAGAGATTTGGGTAGCGATTTGAGAAGTATTTTTGTAGCCCCTACCATATGAATCATTACTAGAGAGGATGATAGTTGACCTCCTTCATCATCTCTCATAGATCTATAGGTTTTCAGAGACATTCAATCTCCCTAGGTAACACATATTTCTTATATGGGTAGTTTTTCGGTTTTACGGGTTTTTATGTACCTATATTTGCACGATGATGAAACCTTATTTTTTTACAAAAATTCTAGAATTTTATTTTTTATTCTTTTACTGAACATATGATGTCACCCTAGATTTCCCAACATTGGTATCAGAGCCAGGTTGCTCGTGTAAAAGATTGATCTTTAAACTGCGTGTGTTGTGTTCAATTATGTTGAAATTATTTTGCATGATTGTTGTGATTTTTTTGTCATAGATTAGAAATCTATGTTATACCTTTTCTTGATGTTAAGAGGTGTTTAAGAGAGGGCTTTTGATATCAAATTTGTTGACACAAAAGGGGAAGAAAGGGTAGCAATTGTTGCTGCCCCTTGGATTAGCCGAAGGCTGCTTGTAGCCTTAGCCGAGAGCTCCACTTTGCTACTCTCGACTAGACCAAAAGCAGTAGGAATGAGAGCAGCAAGGCTGCTCTCAACTTGCTGCATGGCAGCCCCTGCAGCCATGTTTCCTGGCTATAGGGGGCACCAAAGGTGGCTAGGGTTTCCTAGCCGCCTAAGTGCCCCTATTGGCTAGGACTCCTGGCCACATGGGGCAAATAGGTGGCCCGATTTCCTGGTCGCCCATGGCAGCCCTATAGCAATAGTTTCCTAGCTGCAAGGGACTCCTTAGTGGCCAGGGTTTCCTAGCCACACAAGGCAGTCCAGTGGCCTAGGATTCATGGCTTTAGGGGAGTCCCTACACGGTAAGATTTCCTTGCTCAAGAAGGAACTACTTGCTATGTGGGGCACCCTATGGTAGGGTTCCCAAAATACTACATATAATTAATTATTATTATCTAGTAGTCCTACATGGTGATGTGTACATATGATGTGTGATGTGAACGGATGATCATGGACCGTGTGATGTGTGTGCACATATGATGTGATTATTATTATTATTGGGGCTTACGATTAACCAATTTATTTCTCATTTATTGTTAGGTATGCATGCTTGTGATTAAGTTGTAATTACATGAGGAGGCGTAGTAGAAGCATGGAAGCAATAGCGAGAACCACGAGGTCGAGATGGATAATCGCGACTGATGGAGATGTAGTGAGATGCTGACGGAACTGATGAGGATGAGATAGACGATCACAATGCATGGAGATGTGCTGCTACACATATAGATCTTGATGTGAGTAATTAGGCCCACTGGCTCGAGCTTGATCAAATTAGGATGTGGTCCATGATCATCTGGTGTGATTCCTCATGTGATATATGATTGATTATACGCCTACTATATATATATATATATATATATATATATATATATATATATATTTATTTATTTATTTGCATGCGGTGTACATATATATTAAATATGTATATATGTGACATATCATATTAGGAGACTTGTATCAGACCCTCGGGGCTCACCTATATTACGATTCAAGATCTTGCCTACGACATAGAAATGTCACCGGTGACCTAAGGACATGGTATGCTTGGTCGAGTCCCTCGAGGGCATATCATTGAATCAGACCCATCTTGTAACGATAGTGATGACTTAACTGGACGTTATGGTTGGTCGAGTCCCTCGTGACTATGATGGTTCTGAGGCTGAACATGACGTAAGTCATAAGGAGTTGTGATTGGTAATAGTTGCATACCTTTTAGGCTTAGTGTAATTAGTCGAGTCCCTCGAGGTTACGTTGAGATGCCAATTAGATCCCGATCCCTACTAGAGATCTATCGAAGATCTTTGATTCATATACTAGAGGAAGTTGTGTGCTTCGCAAGAAAATAGTAGGAGCAGATTAAGATAGAAGACCATATCTTAGTTGTTTATTTTTTCAAAGTCTGCATGTTATTTATTTATGATACATGTTTATTTTCAGAAAATGTTGCTTTCAAATCTCTTATTTAGTATACTTGATGTGAATCACATCACTGGTCCATGTTAGGACCGTGAAGACACTAAGAGGGAGGGGGAGGGTGAATTAGTACTTTCGATGAAAACGACAGTTCGAAAATTCTCGATGAAATCATATTGGAAGGTCATTTAAACTTAAAATATTTACATAAGTAGTAATAAGTGGATAAAGTAGTTACAAAATAAGTAAACAAGTAGAGAAAGGGAGGCACACCAATTTTATAGTGGTTCAGTCATCGTGACCTATATCCACTCCCGATTCCTCTTCACTCGAGGCCATCGGCTTCCACTACCCGATCTTCTTTCAATGGGTGAAGATCAACTACCCTTTTACACCCCTTTTATCATTTTCACAAGTTTAGGAGATAACCATTATAATTACTCACCCTTTTTTTTAAACTTCTCCCAACACTTAGAGCTTGAGAGGAGTTTTCATAATATTCCAACATCATTTTCTTTCTTTTTTGCTCTCAGTTGATGTGTGCACCAAGTAGGGATGAGTGAGGTTTTTATAAGCCCCAAATAGATTCAAATTTAGAGCCAAAATAATCTCATCCCGGGTTTTCGGGGTACTAGCGGTACCACCACCTGCTAGTCTGACACTGGGCGATACCATCGCCCAATCTGGTGGTACTGCCACCTGATACAGTCTTGGAGACTGTGTCTTGGAGACTGAGCTTCTGGCGGTGCTACCGCTTGACCCAACTTTTGGGTCATTGAATGAGCCTTTCTCTTAGCTCAAAATAGCCTCAACATATGCCCAATTGGTCCCTAATTGAGTTGGCTTAATTCCAACCCAATTATAACTTAAAACTACTTCGATCTAGATAATTATTACAAAGCGTTAATCATATGTTGTCTAACATATCATTGGTTCATCGGCACTTCGTCCAATCCTTCGATGCATCGTCCTTTTTTGCGGCCTTTTGCTCAATCGGCATGTTGACCTCCGTAACTCCAATCTTCTTGGCACAATGTTCGCTCTTCTAGGATCGATGCCCGAACTCATGGCATAAGCATTCTATCGACCCATCGATCGATCCTCGATGATCGGTTGACATATTCCACAAGGGAAGCAAAATTGTAATTTTGTACATCTCAAGAGAAGCAAAATTACAAACTTGCGCATCGCAAAAACTTATTAAGCTTGCACATTTTAATAACTTGCTAGATACACTTTTCCCAATTTTTATTGATGACAAAGGGGGAGAAGTAATGATGATTTGAAACATTTCATATTTTGGTATCATGCATGCCCAAGTAATGATGATTTCAAAATTAATTGTTTTGGTATCATGTCTCATGATGATTTGTAATGGTTTGAATTGTGCATGTTATACATTGATGACTTGAAACTATGTTTAAATAATGATGCACAATTTATAAAATTTTGATATGATTGTAGTATATCAAAATTATTTCACTTGAATTCAAATGCTATTATTTTTTTTTGAATTCAAGTTTGCTTTATTTTGATATGGCATATAGGTAAGAAGAGCTAAGGTTAACTCCGTCTATCATCATAAAAAAGGGAGAGATTATTGAACGTCGGATTTTGATGATGAAATTAATTGATTAGTTTATGATATAATTTATTCTTTGAGAAAAGTAATACAGGACTAACTTCGATTAGAAAAGGTAAAATAATTAAAGCAAAAAAAATCAGACATTAGGCTGGAGGCAAAAATTAGGTATCGAGCTGGAGGATCGGACATTGCGTCAAGATCGGGTGTTGCGAAAGTCAACATGCTGAAGGATTGAGTAATACACCGAAGGTTCGAATGACGTTTTGAAAGTTTGTTGGGAGTTTAGATGAACCGATAATATACCGGACAACTTCATTTTCTTATCTTGTAATTGTTTAGGTCTTAATTATCGTAGTTAAGACATAAATTGAGTTAGTTTTGAGACAAATTTTACTAACTCAATTTAGAGCCCATTGGGCCTTATCTAGGGTTGAGTTATGCTCATTGGGAGGCTCATTCAGTAACCCAAAAGTGTGTCAGGTAGTGGCACCATCAGAACTGGCGATGGAAACATCTATGAGCGGGAAGAGTATGAAATGTACTTCTTTCGGGAGACCTGGTGGTGGTACCACTTGTGTCACCAGTGGTGGTACCGTCAGATTGGGCGATAGTACCACTAGCAAGATTTGTTAGTCTAGTAGGTGGTAGTACTGCTAGTTGTTTGGGGAGCAAGCAGTGGTACCGCCTAGTACATCAAAAACCCAGGATGAGACCTTTTTTAACTCCATTTTTTAAGCCAATTAGGGTCTATAAATATCCCACTCTTTCCTACTTGAAAATAATAAAAAATAAAAAACTTATGATCTAAGTGGGTGGGAAAACGTTGTTGTAGTCTTTTGAGAATTTCCCTCCTCTTGTTCTAAGTTTAGATTTCTGTTTAAGAGATGGGTGAATGACTTGTAAAAGTTTTCTCCTAAACCTATAAAAACGAGAAATGATTGTAAGAGGGTAATTGATCTTCACATATTGAAAGAAGACTGTTAGTGAATGTCGGTGGCCTCGACGAAAGAGGAATCGAGAGTGGACATAGGTTGCGATGACCAATCCACTATAAATCCACTGTGTTATTTTCTATTACTATTTACATTTATTGCTTACTGATTTTGTTGCTCGCTTCATTTTATACTTGCTTTAAGTTAAGCTCACTTGATATTGGTTTTCATTGAACGAAATTTTTTTGAATCATCGGAAGTTTCCGATAGCACTAATTCACTCCCCCCCCCCCCCCGCATAAGTCATTTTCGATCCTTTCATCTTATAGATCATACTCGATAGCACTAATTCAACCCCCCCCCCCCCCCGTCCCCGCCCGCCCGCACATGTTATTTTCGATCCTTTCATCTTATAGATCATACTCTATAAAATCATCTTCAACCACATGTCATTTTCGATCCTTTCATCTTATAGATCATACTCTATAAAATCATCTTCCACCAAAGTTCACAATCCTTATGAAATAAATAGGATTTCGATCTAAAATTGATAATTATTACCTTGAAGAAGTTCACAATCCTTATCATCATTTTTTTTTTTTTTGAATCTACTAGTCTTTCTTTCTTTTTTAATAGATGTACTCCTATTGATCTTCTTGGCATTAGGCAATATCACACTTGTTGACTTTTACATAACTTCAAAAAGAAAAGGAAGATAATAGTAGAAATAACTAGGAGTATTTCCAATGATCCAAAAATACCTATTTATAATAACCAAAAATAAAGTATAAAATTTTTAAATAATAAAAAAATCTACCTTATCCCAATAAATCTTTTCACACTCATCTATTTATTTTAATTTTAATTTTTATCTTTTATTTTATCTAATCTTAACTATTTGAATTAATGTTTATCATATCTCTCACTATTTATCCCATTCTGACACTTCAAAAGTTTGTGGAGCCTGCTTTATCCTTTGGATCAGAGCCAACAAAGAAGAGAAATTTATCACTTGTAACTGTTCTTCAAATGGATCACAATGTTTTTCACATGCAGAGTACCAGTTTATCACTCCAAAATTTCCTTTTCTAGCCATTATGGTGGAAAATGAGGTTGTCCAATATATCTTTACAAGAACATGAATTAGTCCATATGTTTGTTAGATCATGAAAATGATATATTTAAGTATGGCACTGATAGTAGCAAATTTTGCCACGTTTGTGGTGCTAAAACCATCACTCTTGTACAACTGTTTTGTTATTGCAGCATGTACTCTTCAGGTTTCCAGAAGAACAATGAACTTATACATCCACATTTCTGCTCATTAATTTGGCAATTATGTTTTGGTTGCAAATGCCATTACTCATATATCATCTAGAAAGTATCATGCAACTTCTTGTGTCTATAATGGGATGGAATTAGGCAAGACATCACTTTACCAGCAATCTTAATTAGGAAGTTCGTGTTGGTTGCATTGAAACAAAAGCATTAATTAGCGCTATGTGAGATCGATAGATTTCATTCCAATGGTTAAAAAATCACAAACTACTTCAGATTTTAATCATATACAAGTATGGATTTACTTTTCATTACTTACACCGATCCAACAAACTCATTTAATTCCAAGTGCTAACTTTACTCGATTAGCGAGAGAGACATTATTGTTTGCTGAAGTTTGTGGCAGTAATAAATTGGTGTCTCTCAGCAAAGAGAAAGTATGAGATGGAAATCTGCCGTGTTGAGGTGGAGCAACATGTTTCTTCCGGTGTCACGGGAGACAGTACAAAGAGGAGGCTACGATTGCTGTAGCCGAATGTTCGCTGTTTAGTATTGTACTTGATGTTGGGCAAATGGTTTTATTTTCTTTTGTGTGTTTTTGTTGTAGATGGTTGTTCTTTTGGATGCATATTTGACCATGTAACATAAATACTTGACCATGCAAAGCTGTATAATCAAAATTTCTCTGGTCAGTGGAGTCCTTCGATTCTCAAAAATAATCTTTGAGACCATGCATTGAATAACACCATGTTTATTTAACACTCTGAACCCTAATTATCATTTCTTATAGTTTTAGCAATTCATCAACATGATACCCAAGACATATCCTCAAAACGCTAACGTGATTATCTTCTTGCGCAAAAGTTACATATCAGACTAGTTAGAATTAATATATATTAAGTCAGACATTAATTTAATCCAAAAATTTAGGTTCTTTTATTTTTATTTTTATCAATCTTTCATCACATACGAATAGGCTTCTAATACGAGTATTGACATCTTTTCTCACACGTAAATATCTTCAAAATACGTATGAGCATTGGCATTCGTTAGGTGTGACAGAAGACTTATTTGCTCATCTGCGTACGTATATCTTCATCTGCAGGTCGCATCTGTCGCACTCCACCATTTATTATGTCTTTGGAATTTTCTGCATGACGTACGTCTTACCTTTTTCTCATCCAAACTGGTTGAATTATATATTGACGATTTTTTTGTGTCTTTTTTATCGGTGTTATACCATTCCCACCGAACCCATAATTAGTGCAGTCTGTGGTACGCAAGAAAGAGTCGGCAGAGAGGGAGAGGGGCGATTAATGACTATTGCTGTTTTCTTGTTTTCAGCATAGCATTCTTATAAACGGCAAATAGATTGGGGAGGAAACAATGTTTTTGATAACAGTCAAAGATCTCCCATGATAACGACCTCAATAACAATCAAGATTTCTCCAACTATACGATGAGATATCGTAATCTGTTAAGGAAAATCAAGAGAAAATTTTCCTCAACAGATGAGGATTTTTCTTGATAGATTTATGATATCGAGATTTTATTGAGATTGTTATCACGAGAAATCTTTGACTATTATCAATTTCAAGAAGAAACGGGCAAGAAAGCGAATCAGGTAGATAGATCGATATAGATGGAAAGTAGCTCCCATGTCTCGTCTCATCGTGTATATAAGGAGGCTCACATGCTCAGGAGACGTCTGTAGGCGACAGAAAAAGAGAAAGGTAGCCAAAGTAGAGAGATTCAGAGAGAGATAGGAAACTGAGGCAGTGGCCAAGCTCTACCGATGGGAAGGCCTCCTTTCTGTGATAACATTGGCATCAAGAAAGGACCATGGACTCCCGAGGAGGACATCGTCTTGGTCTCTTATATTCAGGAACATGGACCTGGAAACTGGAGATCAGTTCCCACAAGCACAGGTAATGTGTTTAGCCTCTTCTTTTCCTTTTAGCTTAGCTTCAATGGCTTGACACGACTTCTTATATTCTTATCTTGCCTTCTTCTTCTCATGCGTCGATCGCCTCTGCATACTGCTCTCGTTTGTTAAAGAAGAGAAATTTTTTACTTCATTCTAACACACAGCAGCATCTTAGTTGACGGATACTTCAACCCAAACAACTGTTTCGAGCATTCTTTTGTTCTTTCCTGCATGTCTTTTAACTGTTGCGTTGAAGCTGCATGCAGGGTTGATGAGATGCAGTAAGAGCTGTAGATTGAGATGGACTAACTACCTCAGGCCTGGAATCAAACGCGGCAACTTCACTCCGTATGAAGAACGAGTCATCATCCGTCTCCAATCCTTGCTTGGCAACAGGTAATTTACTTATCGTCGATTCCTTCCTGCACCTTGCACCTCCACATCACCATATGTTCCATGACCAGAATTGGACTCGAGCATCCAACGCAACCATCATAAGAATTAACGAAAGTTGTTGTGGATCTATTTAATTCCATGACTATGATGGATTACCTACGTAGACTGCTGTGCTAAACTTGGGACTACAATGTTTGTGAGCCAGATGGGCTTCCATTGCCTCTCACCTTCCCCGAAGAACCGACAATGATATCAAGAACTACTGGAACACACATCTCAAGAAGAAGATCAACAAGATCCAGGGAGCTGCAGATGCAGATGGCAAGAAGCCCTCTTCTGATGCTAGGCCCGTTTGCCATGACTACGTGTCCCAAAGCTACGACATGATGGAATCAAGGAAGCAGGACCTCACCGACGCACTCCCCATGTATCACCAGAAGTCGAGGTATGCCTCCAGCAGCGAGAACATCTCGAGGCTCCTCCAGGGGTGGATGCAGTCATCGCCAACGGTCGACGCGCCAGGGAAGCTGAAACAATCCTTCTTCACCGCGGACGATGACGACGACGAGACCAGCAACATCATCAGCGCCCTTGCAGCAGCGTCACTAACGGAGAAAAGTCAAGCTGAAAGCGACCGACGGTGCGGCGCCACCATGACACACGATGACTTCGTCCTACTGCATTCCTTCGAGAACATGGACATTGTTCCCTGGGAGAACACCGGGGAGGAGACGCGCCCCTTCCAACACGCACGAGCCGATGATGCTGAAGCCCAACTGGGCGCGGAGAGCGAGCAGCCTCCGTTGTTCTTGTCGGAGAATTGGCTCCTGGACGAGGCCTTGGTGCAGGTGGATGAGCTCATGGAGCTTAATGCTGATTCTTGCTCATACTCATCCTTCTAACTTTGTTCTTTATCCCCTACGATTCTTCGAGGCCATTGCCTCGGCGACATTTGCCCCACAGCATGCATATTCTGGTCGAGGCTTTGTGCGCCGAGATGATGAGTAAGAGGATAAGGTGTGTGTTTATGGGGATAAACACATCAGTAAGGAATGTTTATGGGGATAAGGTGTGTGTTGCTTGTTGTCACGATTGAAGAGTTGCAATTTAAGGATTCACCTAAATGGAGTTGACCATGTATTTTTTAGTGTAACAAAAAAGAATTGGATTTATAGGCACGTGTGGCGAATTATTGCAGCCGTGTAGTGTAATCATCGATGGAAAAGGGTGAGAAATAAGAGCACTCAAGATAGCCTCCGTGAAATCAAATCCCTTAATTTAAGTGTAATTATTTGATTTTTAATAAAATTTAGAAAATAAATATTTAATATTCTAATCTAATAATATTATTTTTATTAATAAATTAAATAAAATAAAAAATAAATAAATATGAAAATAAAAAAATTATTATTTAGAGGGCTCAACGAAAGGGATTCCTCTCGAGGAATTGCATCGAGAAACAGGTTCTCTTATTTTTCTAAAAGATTAAATATTTTTATTTGTTTAAATATTTAAAATATATTATAATTATTCATGTTATGTATATTTTTTAAAATTTTATATCCAAATTCAAAAGAAACTCTCCCTAAACCAAGCACGATGGTAGGATTTCTTAGCTGAGTTTGATATGGTAATGGAGTATAAGCCTGGAAAAATAAATGTCATGGCCGATGCATCGAGCAGGAAAGTGGAGCGAGTGAATGCCATACAATTGGAGGGCAAAGGCCAAGCAAGTCAATTGCACTCCAACTTCCTTTCCAAGATTAGGGATGGACTATAGAGTGATCCCTAGGTAGTAACCCTGATGCAGCTCATCAAAGAAGGCAAGGTACGATGATTTTAGGTCTGTTTCTCGAGTGGACAATTTAAGGTGTGAATTCTTAAGAGAATATCATGATTCCCTTAGGACATCTAAATATTCACAGAACCTTAGCTCTTATGGAGAAGCCTTCTACTAGCCGAAGATGGGGATTGATGTGGAGGAATATGTTCGAACGTGCCTCACTTTCCAATAAGACAAAGTGGAGTAGTAGAAGCTAGTGGGACTTTTGGAGTCGTTTCTTGTATCAAAAAGATCGTGTGAGAGCATTTTCTTGGACTTCATATTAAGCTTGCTGTCTATAGAGGGATGATCGATTTTCAAAGTATGCAACTTTCATTGTTGCACCCCTATAAGTTGGTGATAAAGAATGTATTGAAGTATTGGGGAGTCCCACACAATATTATCAGTGATCGAGATGCTCGGTTCTTGGGATGATTCTAGACCGAGTTATTCAAATTGTTGGGGTCTAAGTTATACTTCTCCATAAGCCTCCACCCCTAAATGAATAGCCAAATCGAAAGGATAAACTCGCTCCTTGAGCAATATCTTTGGTACTACGTGAGTGCTAACTAACGAGATTAGGTGAAGCTATTGGACATAGCCTAATTCTCCTACAACTTGCAATGGAGTTCTGCGTCCAACAAGAGCCCCTTCGAGATCATTACAAAATAACAACTGTCGAATCCTCACACCTTGACTATCGGATATATTGGGAGTAGTCCATCAGCATATCAATTTGTAAAAGAATGACACTGAAATACAAACATTACGTGGGCTTATTTGGAGAAGGCGACTAAAATGATGAAGTGGGCAGACTTAGGAAGGCGACCGTAGGAGTTCAAAGTCAGTGATTTGATGTTGGTAAAGTTCCAACCAGCATCATTCCAATTCTTTAGAACAAAATACATAAAGGATTGGTGTGCAAGTATGAAAGGCTTTTCCCAATTATCACTAGGGTGGGCAACGTCTTCTACAAGTTACAATTACTAGCATGGCTCAAAATTCATAATATTTTTCACGCCAGCAATTTGAAAGCCTACCACTCAGATCCGCAAGATGCTTTCCGAAGTGTTCCAACTCGGCTACCCCCCACCAGAGCCTCTTATGAGAAGCGAGTTAAAACTATTTTAACGGATCGTAAGATAAATCTACCCAATGAAGCTAAGCAGACCGAATACCTAGTGAAGTGGCGAAAGCTTCCCCGAACCGAAGCTAGTTGGGAGCCTAAAGACACTCTACGACATGAAGAAGTAGTCATCAACAACTATCAATAAGTGTCGACAAGGGCGTTGATAGTTTAAGTGGGAGAAAATATCACGAACAATTATCGTACACTCGCAACAACTTTGTTCAACGAACCGTTCATCGCTTTTGCATGCTTATACAGAGACATGGCTGTTAGGAATGAGTCGGCACTAAGAGGGGGGGGGGGGGTGAATTAGTTCAGCGGATAAAACACATTGATTTTGAAAAACTTCATACGATAAAAACTGATTTCGAAAATTTGAGTTTAACTTGAAAGCATATGAAAGAGTATAATGAGAAGGTAAAGCAAGTAAGGCAGTTTGTAAAGAAGATAAATAACGAAACAAAAATGCAAACCGTTTTATAGTGGTTCGGTCGAAGTGACCTACATCCACTCCACTGATTCCTCTTTCGTCGAGGCCAACGGCATCCACTAAAGGTCTTCCTTCAATAGGTGAAGACCAACCTCCTTCTTATAACTCTATTCTTCTTTTGTAGGCTCAGGAGAGAACCTTTACACCCCGACTATCTCCTCTAAATAGAAATCACACTTTAGACTAGAAGAGGAGAACTCTCAAGATTATAATAGATTTTTTCCTTGTTTTTGTTCTTAGTTGTATGTATGTTAACCAGGAATGAGAGAGGTATTTATAGGCCTCAAGTGGATTCAACCAGAACTTCCGACGAATGTCCGGACTTCCAAGGAACTCTCGAACTCCCAACAAAATCTTGTTCTTGACTCCGGGACTTCATTTGACTTTATACCTTGATTGCTATCATAGTTACTCCTAAACACTTAAAGCTTACGTTGATCTAGACAATTATTATAAAGCTTAAACCAAATGTTGTCCGACATGTCATTGATTCATTGACGCTTCATCCGATTCTTCGGTGCATGGTCCTCTCTTGCGGTCTATTGCCCAATCGGCCAATTGACCTCCACAACTCTAATTTCTTTAGTGCAATTTCCGCTCTTCTTGGCCCAATGCCCGAATCCATGGTCCAAAGCCTTCTGTTAATACATCGACCGATCCTCCGGCTCGACGTCCAATCTTCTAACATGTTTCTCTCCAGCCCGATATGATTCTTTTGCTTTAATTGTCTCTCTCTGATCGAAGCTTCCTGCGTCACTCAAAACGTAGATTAAATCATAAACACTCTCAATTGGTTTCATTATTAAAATCCGAGATTCAATAATCTCTCCCGTTTTTACAATGATAACCAATTAATGATGGAGTTAACCTTAACTCCCCCTATCAATGTCATATTGAAAGAACTCTCGAATTCAAATTTGAATTCAAGTCAAAGTAAATTTAATCATTAATATTTGCAACACGTCCTCATAAGATCATGCATAATCAAATTTACAATATATCATTCCATGCATGATTGTCATCATGACTTCTCCCCTTTTGTCATCAACAAAAAGGAGAAGTATTGCTATCAAGTTTTATATATGCAAGTTTTACAACATACAAACTAGTTTTTAATTTTAGCTTCTTTTGCATTGTTCAAGCTAGCAATTCTAACAAGTCTTACGTCATGGAAGCTAGCAAATTTTTACATTATTTTAGAAAATATAAACTAGTAATATTTGAGATGTTCAAGAAAGCAACTTTTGCTTTTTGAAATATACAAGTTAGCAATCTTTGCTTATCTTTTGAGATGAGTAAGCTAGCATGTTTTTACATCTTCTTGAAATGTGCCAGCAAACAAATTTTATCTCCCCCTTTATCATTGTCAAAAAGAAGTGAAGAATAAAATTTTGTAATTCTTTTTCCCTTTACAATAATTTTTAAATTATCATAAAGGTAAATATCAATTTTATTTCAATATGTTTGTGCATCATTATAGTTTCAAATTAAATCATGCACAATTTCAAAACCTTATATATCATTCTTACTTTATGTATATACTAAAAATAAATCAATCACTATGGGAATATCATATATGATACTCAAGCATTCATGATACATCATTTTAGCAATAAATCATAGTATTGCATATATAATTCCAAATCATAAATATTCATAATGTTAAGACATTAAAATTTTTAAGTATTTATCTCTTCATGCATTAAATCAATAATTTGATTATGATACTAAACATTCATTATTTATTTTCTCATAATACTAAAGCATTCATGATACTAAATATTAAATCAATATTTTTAAGCATTTATCACTTCATGATTGTTGGTACCAAACATTCATCATTTATTTTCTCTCCCTTTGTAATAAAAAAGAAGAATCATTCAACAATGCAAGTATTTGAAAGCATGTCAAGTTTTACACCAATTTATCCAAGCTAACAATTTTATCTCCCTATTAATATGCAAAACTTTTCCCATTACAATATTTTTTAAATTATCACATGAAATATATCAAGAAATATTAACTTGGTGATGAGATATACAATTCATGAAGATAAATATGAATATCAAGAGATAAATTATGATTTGGATAGCAAAAAGAAGAAATATATTAAACAATCTTGATTCATAAGAATCTCAAGTTGTCAAGATCATGATTTATATATTAAAAAAAATCTCAAGTTATAATTCAAAAAATCATGATTCATAAAAAAATCTCCTCTTAAATAATATGAGAACACATAATAAGATATCTTGATTCATAAAATATTTCAAGTTATAATTCCAAGAAATCAAAATCACGATATAGGTAAACGTTCATTCAAATTTAAATAATAAAAATCATCAAAATTACTTTCAAGAGATTCAAAATGAAATAAATAGATTTATCGATCTCTTGAAATGCTAGTGATTTTTTTTTCTCCTTTTTCATTGTAAACAAGAAAGAGGGGAATTTTTAATGGTGCAATTTATTTCTTTCTTACGTCAATGCTCTAAGCATCATATAAATACAAAGGTAATCATATAAAAACCATGACATGAAAGATGAAAGATCAAGAAAGATCAAATCGTAAATGATTTATCTTGACAAATCTCACTTTTAGTAAATAACAAAAATAAATATTAAGAGATCAAATAGTATGAAAAATCTTAAGTCATGAATTTCAGAAAAGATATTCTCTTTAGTAAATTCCAAAAAGAAATAAGTAGAAAAAAAATCTCAATTCATAAAAAGATCTCAAGTATCAAATACCAAGAAATTAAGATCGTGATTTGGATTAATAACTCATTCAAACTAAGTCATCAAAATCACTTTAATAGTTCAAGAGATTCATAAAATAACAAAAATAAATTTATTAATCTCTTTTTTTGAAAAATCAATAAAGTAAAGAAAAAAAATTTCAAGAAAAAAATGCTTTCCTCTTTATAGATATTTCAATTCATGTGATTTATTTCATACAAGCATATATTTTTTATTTATGTCAAATAAAAACATGCATCATCGTTTAAAAAATAGTATGAAAAATCTTAAGTCATGAATTTCAGAAAAGATATTCTCTTTAGTAAATTCCAAAAAGAAATAAGTAGAAAAAAAATCTCAATTCATAAAAAGATCTCAAGTATCAAATACCAAGAAATTAAGATCGTGATTTGGATTAATAACTCATTCAAACTAAGTCATCAAAATCACTTTAATAGTTCAAGAGATTCATAAAATAACAAAAATAAATTTATTAATCTCTTTTTTTTAAAAATCAATAAAGTAGAGAAAAAAAATTTCAAGAAAAAAATGCTTTCCTCTTTATAGATATTTCAATTCATGTGATTTATTTCATACAAGCATGTATTTTTTATTTATGTCAAATAAAAACATGCATCATCGTTTAAAAGCAAGGTTCATCACAACAAAGATCAATAAGCTATACATCACAAAGATCATCATGCATAATTTCAAAATATAAACTCATTAAGCATGATCATTATTAAATCATCAAACATGATTTCATTAAATATAAAGTATTTTCAATCAAAATCAAAAAGCAATATGGAAATCATCAAGATACACATTATTTCTTCTTAAAAACACACATAGGATTAATCATTAGATTTAAATCTAAAATTTTGTTGTGTTTTGATAAAGCATGCAATTGTCATTCTCATTTTCAAAATTAGCTAGAAAAAGAAAAGCATAATCCCCTTTTATTTATTTATTTAATATTTTATACTAACTAATTTAAAAATAACATATGAAATGCATCAAGTAATTTAAAAATAAACTAAGGAGATTTTGTTTGAATTTTTTACCTCATTGTCGAGAATCACCAAAGCAAAGTTTGTCGTTTTGTCTTCATCGGTTTACTCCTCATCTTCGGATGCACTCGTTTCATCTCAAGTCACTTTGAGTGCTTTCTTTTTCTTTGACAATTTTTTTAAAGTTTATTTTATTTTTTAATTCTTGTTTAATAAACCTTTTAAATTTTATAGTGAGAAGTTTGAGTTCATCATCACTTGAGCTTTCGCTCGAGTGGTCTTCATTTGTTCTAAGTATCAAATCCTTCATGTTCTTTGGAAGATTGTTCTCATGTTCATCATACGCCTTGCATGTCATTTTATATGTCATTAATGACCCGATAAGTTCTTCAAAAGGAAAATAGTTCAAGTTTTTTTATTCTTGAATAGTCGTTACTTTCGAATTCTAATTTTTAGAAAGTGATCGTAAAACTTAACTTATAAGTTCAAGATTTGAAAAAACTTTTATCAAGAGCTTTTAAACTATTGACGACATCCGTAAAATGAGTGTAGATATCTCCAATAGTCTCGCTTGGTTTCATTTGAAATAGTTTAAAATCATATATCAAAATATTTATTTTAGAGTCTTTAACTCTACTAGTGCCTTCGTGTGTGATTTCAAGAGTGTGCCAAATCACAAAAGTCTTTTCACAAGTCAAAATACGATTAAACTCATTTTTATCCAAAGCCTAAAATAGAGCATTCATAACTCTAGCATTTAAATAAAAAGTTTTCTTCTCCAAATCATTCCATTCATTCGAGTAGAAAACTTTTGAAATCCGTTTTTAATGATATTCCATAAGTTTAAATCCATAGAAAGCAAGAAAACTCTCATTCGAGTTTTTCAATAAGTGTAGTCCATCCAATTGAACATAGGAGGACGAACCATAGAAAAACCCTTTTGAAATCCGAAAAGAATTATTTCTCTTGGGTGTTAAAACAAATAAGAAATAACGTGGCTCTGATATTAACTATTAGGAATGAGTCGACACTAAAAGAGGGGGGTGAATTAGTGCAGCGGATAAAATACGTCGGTTTTGAAAAACTTCGTATGATAAAAACTGATTTCGGAAATGTGAGTTTAACTTGAAAGCATACGGAAGAGTATAATAAGAAGGTAAAGCAAGTAAGGCAGTTTGTAAAGAAGATAAATAACAAAACAAAAATGCAAACCATTTTATAGTGGTTCGGTCATCGTGACCTACATTCACTCCACCGATTCCTCTTTCGTCGAGGCCACCGACATCTACTAATGGTCTTCCTTCAATAGGCGAAGACCAACCTCCTTCTTACAACTATATTCTCCTTTTGCAGGCTCAGGAGAAAACCTTTACAATCCCACTACCTCCTCTCTAAATAGAAATCACACTTTAGACTAGAGGAGGAGAACTCTTAAGATTACAATAGAATTTTTCCTTATTTTTATTCTCAATTGTATGTATGTTAACAAGGGATGAGAGAGGTATTTATAGGCCTCAAGTAGATTCAAACTTGGAGCCTAAAAAGATCTCATCTTGGGTTTCTCAGGTTTTAACGGTACCACCGTCTGTGCTGGGCGATATCACCGTCTGCAGCACTAACACTAGGCGATACCACCGCTTAGTCTGGCGATATATATATATATATATATATATATATATATATATATATATATATATATATATATATATATATATATATATATATATATATATATATATATTTGTAATCATTAGTTTACAAATAGAAATATAATAATGACATACGGTTTGGAAGTGTATATATATATGTTTTGATATGGTGTATAAAAGTTTATAATTGTGTATGTTTTCTATGTATTGTAAGGTTATACTTGCTAAAGAAGTCGTAAGATGAGGCGTTTATTATTAAATATCTTATGTCAATATATGCTCACCTGAATAAAACTATAAAGGCATATAATTACTCAATAATTATTCACTATAGACCCTCCTTTATAGGTAAATATATTGGTATCCCACGAAAGTGATTTAGTAGGTAAATGAGCATATGCAATCCTATGCTATGGACAATAACTTATAGACATTTTATGTATATAAATTTTGAACATATTATATTTATATTTTCTTTTAGTTAGATGGTATAATTATGTACATGTGTTAAAAATATGATGTACAAGGGAAACCTATCATTTTATTTAGTGAGTTAACATATTTTAATTTTAAGATTACTTATTTTTCGCTGTACTCTTATCGATAACATTAATAAAAATTAAAATATGATATTCTACTTTAGTGATGCACGTAGGGTGTAGGTAGAACTAGGAATAGGGTGTTATACATTTTTTATTTGATCAAATAATCAATCTTTCCTCTTGCTCGAATATATAATTTTACGAACTAAGACCGACGAAGAAAGTTTTATTCGTTGAGTTAACGCGTTGTAATCAGTAAGGATAAATTGTCACGTAACCTGTTTGTTAAATATAGAAGCATTGATTTCATCTTCGCTCCATTAGCTTTCTCACAAGCTAATAAGGATAAAAAAATAATTGAGGCTAATATGAAGAGTAACATAATAGAGGAAAAGGCATTCAATAATTAAGACTAGAAAAAGGAAGAAAAATGATTCGAATCAAGCTCAATACCACGAACACAAGATAATATATTTTTTCTCATTTATCGATCTTTTTTATATATAAAAGAGGAAGACATATATAGGTTGATTATAACCTGTATAATTAAGAAATTGATTCTATTGATTCTATATAATTTTTTACTCTAATTTATTTCCTATAATATGAGATTGAGAATCCCTTATGATACTTTTTTTTTTTAATTTTGATATTATAATATTTTTTAATTATAAAATTCAGAATTTGATATTTTTTTTATGCTTTTTATATTTTGAATAAGTCCATGAATGTGCCTTTATAACAAGTTCAAATTACCCGAGATCAGAGTTCAGAGTGGTTTGGTAGCTTCTTCGCCAAGACTGTCCTTTCCCTGTCGTTGCAAATAATAAATCCTGAATTATGATGACTACAGCATCCAAATAGCAAGCATGCAAGAAAAGATGAACCAACCTGCAACTGAGATGGTGGTCAATTGGAAGACCGAACACCGAAGTGGGAGTGGGAAGAGCAAATATATATATATATATATATATATATATAAGGAAGAATATTTGAACATAGGATTTTCTGTTTTTATATCATTTTAAAATTTTCATCATTGTCATTCCATCCAATAGTTTAAGCTCCGAGAGGACATGATTTATATTTTTTATATTATTGAAATAAAAAATAACTTAAAATAATTTCGGGCATCGCGAAAGCCATACAAACACACTGATATCCAAAATGCTGGCCAAGAAGTATCAGTTACACCAAAGCTCATGCTTTATACACAAACTGTTATCAGAAACAACTTATTGTGATGTGTGGTCGCATTATCTTCTTGTACAAGGCAATACAAAAGGTATTTGTGAAAGAATAAAAAGAACAGATGGATTACCTATCTATCCCTTTGGATGGTTGACCATCCAGCAATCTGTAAAAAAATCGAATTCTCAGTAAAAAGAATATAGTAATATACAAAAGGAAAGAAAATAAAATAAAAATATAAAAGAAAAGAGATATTTTTCAATAGGTAAAGCATCATTAGGATTGCGAGAATGTGTTCATCAGAATTTCTGATGTGGTGGCTGTACTCAAATTCTGAATCTTCTCATGTTCTCTGGCAATTTGAACATCACTAGGGATGACATACTCGGTCAAAACCTTGGTTGTGAAACGAGGAACCAATGCCGATACTATGATGCCAAGAAGGCATACCCAGAATAATCCAGTCCCCATCATATTAAAGATGGCCCTGCATGAATTTTAAGGCACCAGTTAGCTCCAAGAACACCTAAAAACAGCTTTCTATTCTAAAGCTAAATATGTAGATATTGCATCCTATGGTAAGGTGTCTTCTGTCTGCTTCAATGAGCTTGTTTGTGATAATTCGTTTTGATTCATATAACTAATCCAAGAATGTATAATCATTAGAGAAATTCTGTCAGGTTCTCGGTGCTTAAAAAAATCGAACCTACTATTATATGAAACTTAAGAAATAAAAGGTATGCAACAGAAGAAATGGAATCACTGGATTATTAGAAGAGGCCATACCAGTAACCAGGTAGCATCCATATGGAATCCAAGATAATGACACATATTACTGTTGCGATAATGCAGCCCCATATAGATGCATGTGTGATCCAGTTCCATCGAAACACATCCATAGCCAAGTGAAGGTTTACTAGAAGGACCACAGCAATGATCCACAAGTCTCCTAGGCCAGAGACATCGACATCACTGTGTCTGTATGCAATATAAGGAATGTAGAATATAGCAACGCTTTGCCAAATGGAGTCCATCATAGTAAGCATAAACAGCCTCAGGTTGTATCTTTCATCCCTCTGACCTGCTTTGTAGAGTTGGGGGTACTTCAGCAATGTCTTCCTGCTAAGATCCTTGTCAAGGATTCCAACAACAATAGTTGGCAGAGTAGTGTAGATGAAAGAATATAATTGAGTGTTCCAGTCGCTTATTGCAGCTGTCAAGCTATAAGCAGTGTAAAGCACATACCTATGGTTCAAAAACAATATGTTAGGCATATTAACTTGAAGATGAACTATAGAGTGTAATAATATATGATAGTGAAAAAGAATAACACATGATGACTCCTGTGTCAAAATTTCAGACAAGTTAATAAATATGATCCTGCTCCACTCTTCTACTCAATTAACAAGACAATATATGCCATTTCAAATAGTCTTTCATGGCACAACCAGATCATCAGTATGTATAAGAAAATAGCATAACAAAAACACAGGTGCATCGATATGAAAGCACTTGTGTATAAGCCCAGAAGTTGAGATACCATAATGTCAGTTTAATAGTGCAAAATACAAAATGGACCATCTTAGATGATGATGGCTCCAGTTAAAGCTTCTGAGTTTATAATTAAGTCGACACGAGTCATCTCCTGTTTTAGAAAAATTGTGTTTATATAGTAAAGAAAGGCAGAATAAAGAATTACAGTCAAAGAAACGTATTAATTGAGTGAAGGTACTGATTGTAATGTTTACCAGAATAGGATGAAGACAAGCACAGCATTCCTGTAGAAGTTGTACAAGATCATGTAGGCCATCCTCTGGTAATTCCAATGTCCATGGACCAACAAAAGGGGCACTAAGAATCGGAATTGCCCCATGGCAAAATCTGAGGCCATAACAGCTTGCCTTCCCTCTTGTCCGCTTATGCCAATGCCAACATCAGCCATTTGGATCATTGAGACATCATTTGCACCTGATATTGCACTTGAAAAATTTAGAACACAATAGAGATTGATATATTGAATGGTTCCTTCATATTCACAATATCAAACCTATATAGGTAAGAAAGAGTGAGTACCCAAATTAGAAACATTACCATCTCCAATTGCAAGGGTCATATCATCTGTTCGGTTCTTTATGAGAGCAACTATTCCAGCCTTTTGCAATGGAGCCACACGGCAGCACAATACAACATCACATACTATGGCCACTTTAAACAACTGTACCAGCAAGAATGATGAGCACAAAAACATGAATCCTAAAAACAAAAGTCTCAAAGAATGAATCTTCAAATGTTAAATGCATCTGTGAATTCTTACCTCATCTTCCAATTCTTTCTCCAAAATGTGGATGAGGCTGGTACCATCAATAATCAAAGCCAGAGGAACCCTAGAAGATCCTGTGCCTGTCAATATATTTTCAGGGCTGGGTGATACTGCTGCAAGTTTGCTGGACATAGAAACCGCATCTTGTAGGCTGTTTTTACAGGATTCTCTGGAATTGCTATTGATCACAATCCGAGTCATATCATTCGTTAGAAGCTTACAAGAAAAGCCAATAGAAACAGCAGTTTCTTGCTTGTCCCCTGTCAAAACCCAAACCTTGATGCCAGCTTGCCTCATAGATTCTATGGCTTCCGGTACACCTTGTTGTAGCTTATCTTCAATCCCAGAGGCACCTAATATGTGAAGATTTCTTTCAACATTAGATGCAAGAGCTCGTAGAAATTTCCCCCTGCCAATCAAAGCTGCATTTGCATTCTCAAAGGCAGACTGCCACTCCTTGAATTCACTTTTACTTAATTCACGCATACCAACAACCAATGTCCTCAGACCCAAAGATGAATAGGCAAGGAGATTTGTCTGGGTTGCACGAATAACATCCAAATCTCTTCCCTTTTGTATAACCCCAAACATCGAATTGTCTGCACCTTTGACAAATAGCTTTACAGTTTTATCAGGACAGCCGATTACAACAGACATCCTCTTCCGGTCACTATCAAATTCATGAAGGCCCAAAACATCATATCTGCATTATTAATATTGCAAGTCAAAAATCTTTTAACAAAAAAATAAAGTAACTGGTACTCAAAATGCTACTAGCATGTAGAATATTTATAATAGATTTGAATTTAAAAAAAAGCCTATGCTTTCAAAATTACAGTTAATGTTCAGAAGAATTCTTCAAAGTGGGATTGAACTTTGAACTCCTATTACAAGTGATGATTAGCAGTCCTATTCCAGTTTTGCCATTGGGTTTAGAAATTTAAAGTCATCAGTCTGTTTAAAGATCTTTGTCTTTTAGTTGATAGGATTTTGTAGACTCCCGCATTTTTTAATAAATAAAAGTTCTAAGATGCTTAGTTACAGTACAACTAGAACTCAACTTAGAGAGATCTTATTTGCCTTTTACCTGCTATGTCACCCTCTATTTTCATTATTGTGAGTACAAGAGGATGAATTCAATGTGCTCGAGGTATAATGTGTGCAACCGTACTCTTACAAGTTGGAAGACTATTTTCATGGCTCAAACATGATGATTTAGATCGCAAAGGGGCAACCTTTGTACCAAGGCTCATCTTTGAATATTTTCTCATTATCAGAGTAAATTTTCCTGCGTCTGTATTATAATGTCTGATAACATTAATTGAATGTATTGATGAAACATCAGGATTCCGTTAAAACCGACCAGCTTATGCAGTGGTTCAGCATAACAATAAGGATGAAATAGTAAGTAGCAAACAAATGTTATTAATCCAGCAATGGTTCCAGAAGCAGAAAACTAAATCCGCTAAAAGATATGCAACAAATGCTGCTACTACTGCTGCTATAACACAAAAAACCAGTTGTGCAACTAAAACAATATTTACTTTTTGAAAGAATATAAATGTTCATGATAAAAACTAATTAACTTATAATAATTCAATTACCATCAACCACTCTGTTATTACCAAATTCTACCTCTTCCTGTCTTAGCTCATGAGTGACTGCTATTGACGAAGACCACTTTTGCCAAGGACAATGGTTGTCTTCTATATGTGTATATTTAGTTTATTCTAGAATAAACTAAATACATACATATAGAAGACGACCATCGTCTACAGCCAAGGACATTTAATGACTGTGGCCAGACATGCGCTCAATGAGCACAAAACCATAGGAAGTAGCTACGTAGACATTGCCTGCTCATCTATGGCAAAGCAAGGAAGAATTCACGAGCTCGCTACCGTGAAACCTCGAATTTGAGCTAGAAATTGGTGTCACGAATCATGAAATAGGCCTCCCGAGCCTGATAAGAACCATGATCCGGAACATGATGAACAACATGAGGAAAGTAAGAAGACCTCCATGGCTATCCTGCAACAGAAGCAGTTCGGTCACCGATGTCCGAAAAAACCCTTTCCCTAACGAACTGCGAGAACTCCAAAGAACCCTTGTGGTTTTCTTCCCTAAGCAAATTCCACCGCAAATGGACACCACCGAACATAGGGCGATCAGAATCGTGGAGAGCCAGCAGTGCTCCCGGCGTACACCACCCCGCCGGATCGGCGTGGAGGCGTAGATGCTGCGGTTCGGCCGCTCGGACGGATGAGTCGACCGACGGCCGGATGGGTGCCGGGAGCTGAGTCATTGCTCCAAGGGAACGGCTGTCTCAGACCGGGTCGGAGTTGACCAATTTTGACCAATTTTGACCAATCCGTGTGTGTATATATATATATATATATATATATATATATATATATATATATATATATATATATATATATATATATATATATATATATATCCATTAAAAAAAACAAAGTATATCCATTAAAAAAAATACTATAACCCACACGGTCTCACTTTTTTTTATTATCATTCGACTCCATAAATGTATATAAATATTAATAATATTTTTCAAATTATATAAATTTAAATTTAAATGTTAATTATCATCTTTAATTTTTTTCAAAACATTCTTAATTATTATCCAAAATCACTCAAAAAGTCTGAAATTACTAAACTTAAGATATATTATGAGGTTGATAATTAAGTTTGATGTGGATTTTAAAATGTATATATTATTCAATCCACGCAGCTTCGCAATCGGTCAAAGACCGATGTATAAGACTGCCACGTATCCTCGTCAAAGTCAAACATGGATTCCACGTTCAACGGCAAACATGGTAGTATATGAGATTAAAGCAAGGAAGGAGACGACGACGACGACCACAACAACATCTAAACACGTGATGAGACTTCCTTTCCCCTTAATTTATTTGTGGTTATTACGTCAGAGGCTGGGCATATCCTATCATGATTAGGACAAAGGAAGTGACTCGTCTATCAGCGTAATGGACGAATCTCCTTCTTCTTGTTGAGATTTTTGTTGGTAAAAGGCCCAATTTTGATGAAAGAATAGTAGTATTAGAAATTTTCATTCACTGAGGGAAGACGAGGAGTAGCAATACCTCTGGCTTTCACCGAGGACATGGATGACGATATGGCCGGAAGTCCGCTCTAGAAGCGTGAAACCATAAGCTGCAGCGGCGTAGACCAAGGCTTGCTCGTCCGGCGACTCGCCCTGGTAGTCGATGAGCTTGAGCGACGGATCCGCTGTGTCGACCAATATTGGCACGATGGTGTTGCAGGTCGCCAGTGCAAGGAAGAAGTCTCGAGCTTGTTTCGCCTTTTCTGTTCCCTTCCCACCCATCATCACGTTCATCAGCTCCGGATCGGTCTTCACGGTCATTTTAGGCCGCAATGTCTCCCCAGCAACTGCATGAACACATTGCCGGATAACATCATCGATGCGGGGAAGGAAGATGGAAGAAGCACTGTTGTCCAAGTTAATTACCTGAGATCGAATGCGCTTCCTCCTCGCCACCGCTGTAGTCGACCCCGCCAACGCTGGCGCACAGGAACTCCATCTTGTTCTCCGTGAGAGTCCCCGTCTTGTCCGAGAACACGTACTTGATCTGCCCCAGGTCTTCGTTTATGTTGAGCGCCCTGCACTGGAAGCTCGTCTTGCTCCCTTCGTCGAACATGTTCTTGTCCTGGATCATCAAGAAGGCCTGCCCAAGCCTTACCAGCTCCATCGATATGTACAGCGCTATCGGAATCATCACCTGGAATATGATCACCGACTTGAGGAAGCTGAACAGCGTCTCCAACCCCACCCCGTGGTAGTCGTAGGTATCCGCCTCCGCGCCCGAGAAGTCCTCCTTCCGGTAGTACGGCAGGTCGTCGAGCTCGTCGCGGTGGTTGGTGAGCCACACGCCGGCGAGGATCGTGACGATGGAGCACAGCGTGATGAGTGCCACGGCTAGCAGGATCACCTCCCGGTTCATGTGCGCCTCGAGGCGACTCCGCTTAGACGGTGTGCCGGAGCTGTTCAGCATCACCTTGGTTTCCTGCCCGGTATACACCGCGACACCGACGACCCAGCTGGTGTTCTTCAGCTCGCAGCCCCGGAGGATTATGTTGGCCGGGCCGAGCGAGACCCGTTTGCTGCCGGGCACATCGACACCGCCGAGGAACCCGTAGATGTTGCGGTTGGGCTTCTCGCAGCGGATAAGGCCGGACATCGCCTCCGGCGACGTCGACTGCGTCTCCTGCTTCGCGTACCGGCTCTTGAGATTAGACTCGCCGTCCAGGTTGATAGTCTGCACGTAGGCCACGCCGGTGGGGTCGCTGGTCGCGAGCAGGACCATGTCGCAGGGCAGCGTCTCGTCGGCAGCGACCTTGACGACCTCCCCGACGACGATGTCCTTCCACCGCTTGGGCCGAAACTCACCGCCGGCGACCAGGACCTGGGCGGTCCGGCTGTTCTCGGTGCGGTCGGAAAGATGCCGCCGCCAGTCCTCGTACGCGTCCTTGACGGCGGTGACGCCGAGCACGAAGGCGAGCGGCAGCACGGAGGCCGCCGGGGTGAACACGCCGAGCTGCGGAATCTGGTTGAGCCCCACGAGGACGAGGAAGTAGACGTAGGCCACCCGGTGGAACTGCTCGAACAGGTTGCGGGGCAAGAAGGTGAGAACGGAGTACTTGGCGGTCCTGATCGAGTTGTCGACGAATCTAAGCGGCTGGTTGGTCCTCTCGGGGTCGTTGATGTACACGAGCCGAGCCTCGTCGTCGCTGATCTCCCTCTGCGAGCCGAGCTTCACGGAGTCGGAGCGCCTGGAGGGGTAAGAAGCGACAGGCGTCGATCCCGACCGCTCCAAATTCTCGACGGGGAACGCCTCCCACGAAGTCCTTCCCTCACGGGACCGCCACGACAAGTTCCTCCTGCGGGGCGATGACTTGGGCAGCAACGGAGCAACCATGATGGGCGAACCAGGTTCGGCGGGCGCCGCCAAGTCGTTCGGCGGATGGAAGACGGGCATACTGCCGGCCATGATCGAAGGGTTGAAGACAAATAGACTGGTTGTGGTGGTGGATACTGGTGGGAGAAATATGCAGGCTTAGTTTCTGCAAGAGCTGTGGCAGCACAAGGCAAAAGAGGCAATCCATGACATGGAATTGGATTTATTGTCTTGTTGTCGAGCTTCCAGAGGAAATAAAGAGGAACTCGAGTTGGACTGGGGATGTTTGGCATCTTCAGAATGCCAAAGTCTGACCTCATTTCCTTGGTCATCATCAAACGCGGAAGTCTGATCAAGTCTTCAATTTTAGCTTCGTCATTCGTATCCTCCTATCTTCTGGAAGACTACTTAGGCCTGTTTGGAAATGTGGATGTGAGTAGAGGTAGAAGAGAGAGAATTTAAGTAGTTTGGAGAATGTGTCCATAGTATGCTAACTTATTAATGATTGAGCCACAAATCAATAAGCAATGCATTAGATTATGTGATTTGTGATAGAAGATAAGATTTCCTAAGGAAATCTCTCTATTCTGTTGAGAGAAATCATTTTTCCTAATCTGCATAAATAGAAGAGGAAACATGTTAATGTATTGAAGCATTTTCATTTCTTCAATAAAGCTTCTTCAATCATTGTTCTTATCTTCTATTATTTTCATCAACCATGATAAGAATTAAACGAAGAATATAGAAAGATAGAAGTTATAGAAGAAACTATGAAATGTATAAGATGTAATTGTCTAGTTCTTTGTACTGGTTGCTCTTCCTCTTGGATTTTTGATTGACCTGAGCTGTAATAGATGGTCCGGGCAACCTATCATCACGCTTCAAGTATGTCTCATAGTCGATCAACTTATTATAAAGTTCTTCGAATGAAATTGGTGAGTCGCGTGCCCAAAGTGCTGTTGTCAGTTCTTTGTACTCGCCTCTTAGGCCATTGAGGGTATGGATTAGGATTTCTTCATCACTGAGAGAATGCCTTATCAAAGCTAAATCATCGATGATAACTTTGATATGTTGTAGATAATCAGCAATAGTACTTCCCTCTTATTTCGTTTTCATCAGATTGGAGAGAAGTCCGAGCATGCGAGTACGCGAGCGATTTGCCAAAATTGTTTGTAACTTACACCATGCTTCTACAGTAGTCGTACATGAGGATATCAGCGGGGCAATGGATCCAGCAACGAAAGCTTGAATAGCTTAGAGGATGAGGCAATCTTGACGTAACCATAGTTTATGGGCTGGATTTGGCACTGGACTGGGTTCATCTGGGATGTTGATCATTTCAGGTGAACACTGGAGAGAGCCATCAACGTAACCTAGGAGATCATAGCCAAATAGAAGATTAGAAAGTTGTGCCCGCCAAGATGTGTAGTTGCCGCCTTTAGATAATTTGAAGGGAATAAGTGGGCAATGTTGGTGAGCACAACACTAGAGACGCCGCAGATGAAGGGAAGAGAAGACAATGGCAGTGGAGAAGACAATTGTCGTTTGCCGAAGAGGAAAGATTTGTCGCACCGAGCTGACGATGAAAAAGCAATGGTAATCTTATCTATATGATAGAAACAGAATAGAGGATTTTTCTCAACAGAATAGAGAGATTTTCTCGTATAGTTGGAGAAATCTTATCTTCTATCAATTTGCTCGCACTCGGGGTTGACGTGGCTCTCTCTTGTGTGAATGTTCAACAAAAAGCGTAAAATGTTTAGTGCTTGATAATAATAGTTATAGCAATCATATAACAGAGAATCAAAATATTTTTGTATATACTAAGACTTGGAGATGGAAAGCTTTGAAGGAGGATTATTTTTGTATATACTAAGGGAGGTAACAAAAAAATTCATAAGTGATATTTTAATATGCTAAATTTTGACTCATAGTCTCTTAAGCATTTGATTAACTTTTTCAAAAATGTTATTCTGTTATATTCAGTGATAATCAATGTTGAAATTTTTATCTAAAAAAAATTTGCTTGATCAAGAAGGATTACTCAATCGTAAGTTGGAGTACTAAGTTCGATCGTAAGTTCAAAAACTAAATTCAATTCGGCTCAAATCTTACTCAAATTTGGCTCAAAACGAATTCTCGATGAAGTCCAATTCAACTCATACCGATTTCGACTTGAAATCTGATTTAAATCCAATGTGGCTAGACTCAACTCAAACTCAATCAAATCCAATGAGGTTAGGTCTAACAAGAATAGGTTCATATCCAAGTCCTAAGGCATTTGGACTCTCCAAATCCTAAAATGCATTAGGACTCTCCAAGTCTTTACTTAGCTAGGACTCAACTCATTCCTCAAATATAAAAGCAGGAGAAGAGGCCATTTAAAGTATCTCGAAAGCAATTCAAGTTGTACTCCTATCTAGCCTTCTTCTTTCTATCTAGCCTTCTAGTTGACTTAAGATAACTTCCTAACCAAGAGTAATAGTAGAAGAAGAAGATAATTAGAAGAGGAAGAAAGTCTTGGCAATCCTTCTCCAACAGCAATTAAGATTAGCAAGTAACATTTTTTTTTCTTTCAACCTATGGTAGAATTTTATAATAGAGAATTGCCATAGAACAATAGCTTTGTCATCATAGCTCAATGACTCTTTGCTTTAGTTTCTTATTTTATGTGCTTTAAATTCTTGGTAGAAGTATATTAACTTTTTTTATTCTAAGTTATGTTTATTGCAGTAAAAGCGTAATTTCTCTATCAAAACTTTCTTTCAAAAGATGATAATGAGTCAACGGATCGTCAGACTCAAACCCCATATAGATTACTTCTGTTGCAGCTAATTCTACAAGTTTGAATAAGGTTTTCCTCTTATTATGCTAATGGAAGAAATAGCTTTCAAAACTAATTATATTGATATACTTACTTGATGACAATTGAGATTTGGTCATCTTAATATCAAGGGTCGACAATTGCTTAAGTAGAAGAATATGGTAATTAGACATCCTCATCTTGAAGTAAGAAAGTATGTGAAGGTTGTATTTATGGAACAATACATAGACTTCCATTTCCTAAAACTTTTTCGAGAGCAAAATCACCCTTTGAAATTATTCATGATGATATATGTGGCCCTTGAAATTATTCATGATGATATATGTGGCCCTTTGCGTCGATGAATGTATTTCATATTTACTAGAATGATATAGGTTTATTTTTTATATGAAAAGTCAGAGACTTTCCTTATATTTCTTCGATTCAAGACTCTTGTAGAAGTTTGCCTAATATTTTTGTTGATAGATGCTATTCGTATTGCAATTTATATTCTGAATAAATCTCCTACAAAGGTCATACTTAATATAGAAACTCATATGAAGATTGACATAAAAGAAATCAGTGATTGGTTCTCTTAAAAGTGTTTGGCAATATTGCATATGCATATAATCTCCAAATATGAACAAATTTGATGAAAAAGGTAAAAAATTATTCTTTATTAGTTATAGTGATGAATCTAAAGGTTATAGATTAGTCAATCTAAATACTAACAAGCTTGTGGTATCATGAGATGTCATTTGTTATGAGATTGTTGCTTGGAATTAGGAAGAAAACTTAGCAAATATATAAACTATTCAAGAGTTATAGCAACCAAAACTTCCTACAACTACAATTCCAAACACTAGTCCTTCGAACTCTTCAAAAGGTTCCTTAAGTCAGGAAAATTCAGATTTCCTCTAAGAAAAGTATATTCTTTAGTAGATATTTATGAATCATATGTGTTAGTTTGGCAAGTTCCATAGTCCCACATCGAAAAAATCAGGCTTGTTATCTCCTATTGAAACTATAAATAAGGGTCTGGGCTTTGAAGTCAGATGCACCACAAGAGGCACCGACAAGTGGCACCACAAGAAAAACCTAAGTGTTTGCTTTGGGTTTAAGTCCATACTCAGTTAAATAATTTGGGCTTATAGTTAAGATTTTTTTTGTTTAGTATTTTCGGATGTTTTATGGCCTAGGAACATCTTCCTAAGGCATTTGTAATAGTCTCTTTTATAGTAGTGATTTGCTCCTCTTTCAGCCGTGGATATAGGTCAAGGTTAATTGATCGAACCACGTAAATCTGGTGTTCTTGTCGCTTCTTTTATTCTTTCCACTTGATTGTCTTTGTCGGATTGCCAAAATTATCCTTTGGTAAATTTCCTGGGGCTAGCTCTATCAAACTGGTATTAGAGCCTAGTTCTGGGATCTTTTGGCAACAATGACAATAACAAATATCGTTGTCAAGAAATTCGATAGAAATGTCAACTTCGGCATGTGGCAACTCAAGATGGAGGCCATTTTGGTTCAAGACGGAGTTGATTTGGTATTACAGGGAGCCGAGAACATTCCAGATGGTATGTCAAAGGAATATCTTGCGGGCATGGATAAGAAGGCCCGATCCAGCATTATTCTAAATCTCTCTAACGAGGTTTTATAGGAGGTAGCTACGGAGACTATGGCTAAGAGCATGTGGGACAATCTTAAAGCCTTGTATATAAAGAGGACAGTAGAGAATCGTCTCTACTTAAAGCAGAGTTTGTATATGCTTCGGATGATTGAAGGTACATCTATACTCTCATATCTTGATAAATTTGATTCCTTGGTTATGGATTTGGAGAATATAGATGCAAAAATTGATGACGAGGATAAGGCCCTATTACTCTTGTGTTCTCTTCCCCAATCTTTTAAGCATTTCCGTGATACTTTGATTTATGGAAAAGAAACAGTTTCGTATCAAGAAATTAAATCTGCACTGAAATCTAAAGAGTAGATAGACAGGAATATCACTGGGAAAGTAGAGGGAATTAGGTTGAAGGTCTGGTTGTTAGGGGGAGAATGAATAAAAGAGAATTTGACAGTAGTAGATCTAAATCTAGATCTAAATCTAGACATAGAAATTTGGAATGAGATATTATCATAAAATGGGGCACATTAAGACTGATTGCTTTAAATTGAAAAATAAATTAAAGTAACAGGAAAAAATTGTTGAGAAAACTACTGAGTCCGCTGAAGCTAATGTAGCATCTGATGAGAATGTTGAAAATATTTTCTTTGCTACTGATGACAGGACGATGTCTAAAAATGAATTGATTTTATATTCGGGTTGTTCTTATCACATGTGTCCCAATAGGGATTTGTTTTCCACATATGAATCTTGTAATGGTGGAATTGTTTTGATGGGCAATAATACCGCATGTGATGTTGTTGGTAGAGGCACAATCCGAATTAAAATGCATGATGGTATTGTGAGGACGCTCACTAATGTTAGACATGTTCCTGATTTAAAAAAGAATCTCATCTCTTTAGGCACCCTAGAGGCCCATGGGTGTAAATACACAGTTGAAGGTAGAGTTATGAAAGTTTCTAGAAGTGCTCTTGTTGTTATGAAAGCTTGTAAGTCTGGTAGCTAATATATTTTGCAGGGAACTACTGTCATAGGCTCGGTTGCAGTCTCGTCATCATCATTGTCTGATTCTGACATCACCAAATTATGGCATATGCGTTTGGGTCATATGAGCGAAAAAGGTTTGAGCATATTGAGCAAAAGGAGTCTACTTTGTGGACAAAGTACTAGGCCACTAGATTTTTGTGAACACTGCATTTTTGGAAAGCAGAAAATGTTGGGAAATCATGGGGGGCGACATCATATGCGCAGCGGAAGAACAAGAAAACAAAAATCCCCCATTCCCAAAAAGATGTTCGTCGTCATGCGAAGATTGGTGCGCAAAATCCGCAAAACACAAAACTGCGTATAGAGATTGTGTTACCTAGGGAGATCGTATATCCCTGTTTCCTTGCAGATCCTCAGGAGAGGGTGAAGGAGGTCAAGCGTCCTCCTCTCTAGCGGTGATCCACACAGCAGGGTTGCGATGACGCTCCTCAAAACTCCAGGCCTACTCTGAGGTGGAGAGGGAGAGGAGAATAGGAAGGGCAAGCAAAGACTCTAGCCTATGAGGCTGTGAATCCCTCCTATTTATAGAGATCCCGTGTCAAAACCCTAATGGGTCCTTTCCCTAGTGGGTATTGGATCTGCATCCAATAAGACAAGGGCTCCGTCGGATATCTCATATCCGAACCTCTACTCATCGCAATGCCTACCATATGTGTGTGACCCTCTATGCCCAATATCGAGCTGGCCGTGAGTCATACCTGTCAGAACTCCTTCTAACTAAGTGAATTATTATCTCTGTAATAATTCACTCGACTCATCGACTACGGAAGTACTAGGCCACTACGCCGTAGTCCCCAGACGATACAGGGGAATCCAATCCATTGGACCTGTCTGTCCTCAGTTACCATGTACCTATAGTCCCTCATCCATCTAATATCCCAGAGACCGTATATCGAGCATGGTGTTGTCAGACCCATACGGTTTCTACTCGAGTCTCGCTCTAATCGGATTCTCCCGGAGAACTCTTTCTCTCTCAACCCGAATGACCCTGGCCAGGGATTTGTCTGAGCAAGAACACATAGGATATTCCTCTCATGACGCCGAGAGTGGATGATCCTCTATTGACACTCAATAGCCCTCGTAAGGTCGACTACCACTCCCAATGACCAGTTGTACTAGATCTGGGAACAGCCAAACCTATAAGTCTGGTATCAAAGAGTGGAGCACTCATACAGGACATCCTTGGTGTCTCAAGTCTAAGGACCAGATACACCACTAGGACTACGGAATCGCTGTCTGACAATAAGGCATCATCAACCATCCAGCATTCCATAAGCGGATCAATCAGTGAACTCATTCTCCAATGAGCACCTGTACTGTATCCCTAGTGTCCCTACACGAGCAGCTATGAGACCAGCTGCATCCATCATATGGACGGGTATACAGCACACCAGTCTATCCGGTTATCACGATGTCCCTCTCGAGTAACCTATGACCGGGATTATTTAGGATATGTATTTAAAGGTGAATCGATCTCATTATTGTGATCTCATCACGATCCGATTCCCATTGCACAAATCCAAGGACATCACAATATATATATGCATTTATGCAATAGTTATAAAGTGATATACGCCAAAATATAATAAGTAAAAAGATTCTGTATCAAGTCACACGTGCCATCACTCACGTGATTGGCTTGCTGGGCACCTATGACTAGCAATCTCCCACTTGACCTAAAGCCAATCACCTATGTGTCTGATCCCCATCAGACTCCTGTGATGCTCAAAGACAAAATGAGACAACGGCTTTGTCAGTGGATCTGCAATGTTATCTTCGGATGGAACTCTTTCCACTACTACATCTCCTCGGGTCACGATCTCTCTGATAAGGTGGAACCTCCTCAGAACATGCTTAGATTTCTGATGAGACCTAGGTTCCTTCGCTTGAGCAATTGCCCCGTTGTTGTCGCAATATAGGGAAATCGGCTCCTCACTATCCGGCACGACTCCCAAATCTGTGATGAACTTCTTCAACCAGACTCCCTCCTTTGCTGCATCTGATGCAGCAATGTACTCCGCCTCTGTGGTCGAGTCAGCAGTGGTATCTTGCTTGGAACTCTTCCAGCACACTGCTCCTCCATTCAAGGTGTACACATATCCTGAATTCGACTTGCTATCATCGACATCAGACTGAAAACTTGAGTCAGTGTAGCCTTCAACCTTAAGGCTATTACCTCCATATACTAGTAAAAGATCCTTAGTCCTTCTCAAGTACTTAAGGATACACTTTACTGCTTTCCAGTGCTCCAAGCCTGGATCCGCCTGATACCTGCTCGTGACACTCAGAGCATGCGCTATATCAGGCCTAGTACATAGCATGACATACATGATAGACCCTATTGCTGAGGCATAAGGTATCATGTTTATGTTTGCCCTTTCTTCTGGTAGTTTTCCATGTCAAACCTTTTGACAATGGTTTCTATGTACCTGGACTGGGACAAGCCAAGCATCCTCTTGAATCTATCTCTATAGATTCTAATCCCCAAGATATAGGATGCTTCCCCTAAGTCCTTTATGGAGAAGTGTCTAGATAACTAAGTCTTTACGTGGATAGCATTCCTACGTCATTCCCAATGATGAGGATATCATCCACATATAACACCAAAAAGGTGATAGCGCTCCCACTTACCTTCCTGTACACACAAGGCTCATCTTCATTCTTAACGAAGTCATAAGATCTGATTGACTCATCAAATCTTATGTTCCAACTTCGGGAAGCTTGCTTTAGTCCATAAATGGATTTAAGCAACCTACACACCTTATTTGGGCAGTTCTTGGACACGAATCCCTCAGGTTGCATCATATACACCTCCTCCTCGAGGTTCCCATTGAGGAATGCGGTTTTCACATCCATCTGCCAGATCTCATAATCATAGTGTGCTGCAATAGCCAATAGAATTCTGATGGATTTTAGCATTGCTACGGGTGAGAAAGTTTCGTCGTAGTCAACACCTTGCCTTTGACGATACCCCTTAGCCACTAGCCTTGCTTTATAGGTCTCTACCTTTCCATCTACTCCGATCTTTTTCTTAAAGATCCACTTGCAACCGATGGGTACAATACCTTCGGGTGCATCAACTAGGTTCCATAGAATCCATCTCAGAATTCATGGCTTCTTTCCACTTCCCGGAGTCTATACTCATAATAGCCTCCTCGTAGGTCTGAGGATCAATATCCTCTACATCCTCTGCTCTAATATGTCCCACATATCTCTCAGGAGGATGGGATACTCTATCAGACCTGCGTAAAGTTGAAACTTGTGTATTAGGTACCTGAATAGACTCGGGCTGTAGAGTGGTGCTTGAGCTTGGTTCTCTAACCTCGCTCAATTCTATCATTCTCCCACTGTCTCCGTCAAGAATGTGTTCCTTCTCAAGGAACACTGCTCTCTTAGCTACAAAGACCTTTTGGTCCTCGAGATGATAGAAGTAATACCCACAAGTTTCCTTGGGGTATCCCACAAATTTACATCGTCCTGTCCTTGATTCTAACTTATCGGGGTTGTGTCTTTTAACATGGGCAGAGCAGCCCCAAATCTTAACTACTTTAAGATCAGGCTTCTTCCCTTTCCATATCTCATATGGTGTAGACACCACCGACTTAGTTGGAACTCTGTTCAGAAGGTAAGCTGCGGTTTCTAGGGCATATCCCCAGAATGAGATGGGTAGGTCAGCGAAACTCATCATGGACCGTACCATATCTAATAATGTACGATTTCTCCTTTCAGAGACACCATTGAGCTGAGGTGTATAAGGAGGTGTCCATTGGGATAATATCCCATGGTCCTTGAGGAAGTGAGTAAACTCTGTACTTAAGTACTCACCTCCTCGATCTGATCGAAGAGTTTTGATACTCTTTCCAGTCTGGTTCTCCACCTCATTCTTATACTCTCTGAATTTCTCAAAGGCCTCGGACTTGTACTTCATTAAGTACACATATCCATACCTTGAGAAATCATCAGTAAATGTAATGAAGTAGGAGTAACCTCCAATGGCATGAGTTGACATGGGTCCACATACATCACTATGTATGAGTTCCAACAACTCAGTGGCTCTCTCTCCAGTTCCACTAAATGGAGAGTTGGTCAGTTTTCCACGAATGCAAGGCTCACAAGTTGCATATGACACATAGTCGAATGGATCTAGATATCCATCATTTAGCAACTTTTGAATCCTTCTTTCATGAATGTGACCTAGCCTACAATGCCATAGGTATGCACTGTTCACCTCATCTCGTTTCCTCTTAGACACTTACATTCATGATATGTGGAGTAGTGTCTTGCATAAACAAACCTTTATGCAATGTTCCTTTCGTGATGATCTTATCATCTAATAATATTGAACAACCATTGTTCTCAAAAACAAATTTATATCCACTAACTGTTAAACATGAAATGGAGATAATGTTTTTGATAATAGAAGGAACAAAATAACATGCATCTAATGCAATAAAAGCTCCACTAGGCAGATGTAGGGCGACCTCGCCAACAGCTAATACAGCAACTTTTGCTCCATTACCCATCTTGAGGTCCATCTCGCCTCTCTCTAGTCTCCTAGGCCTTGCTAGAACCTGCAACGAATTACATATATGATAAGCATTACCGGTATCTAATACCCATGTGTTATCATAAGAGTCTGACAAATGGAGACCGATCATGAATGTACCTGAAGCTTCATCAAGCTTTTGTTTCGCCCTTTCTGCAAGGTACTCTTTGCAGTTTCTCTTCCAGTGCCCATCTTTACCATAGTGGAAGCACTGGCCTTTGTCCTTTGTTGGGTCTTTCTTAGCAACCTTTGCTTTACCTTGTTTGCCCTTGCCCTTTCCCTTCTTAAGGGACCTTTTTGCTTTCCTTTTCTTTCTGGTCTCACCAGTGTAGAGAACTGGCTTCTCTTTCTTAATAGTACTCTCTGCCTCCCTCAACATATTGAGGAGCTCTGGGAGAGTCACCTCAAGCTTGTTCATATTAAAGTTCATTATGAACTGTGAAAAGGAATCTGGTAGGGACTGAAGCACAATGTCCACACACAAGTTATCCTCTAGGACCATTCCTAGACCTGTGAGTTTCTCTATCCACTCAATCATCTTTAGGACATGGTTCTGAACCGGTGTCCCCTCAGTCATCCTAGCACGGAAAAGGCTCTTGGATATCTCATATCGTTGAGTCCTTCCCTGTTCCTCAAACAATTTACGGACATGTAGGAGAATGGATCTGGCATCCATCTTTTCATGTTGTCTCTGTAACTCTGGAGTCATAGAGCCCAACATATAGCACTGAGCAAGAGTGGAGTCATCAATGTACTTCACGTAGCGAGCGATCTCATCCTCGCTTGCCCCTTCTTCGGGCGTAGGCATCACTGTATCAAGGACGTACACGATTTTCTCCGCTGTGAGAACAATTCTCAAGTTACGGAGCCAATCCGTATAATTTGGACCAGTGAGGCGGTTGACATCAAGTATGCCACGTAAGGGATTTGAAAGCGACATTTTCTGAAAATAAAGATGTAGCAAAAATGAATAACATGCAGATTTTGCAAGAAATAAACAATCAAGATATGGACTTCTATCTTAATATGCTCCCACTATTTTACTAACGAGTCACGCGACACCCTCAGCACGTGAAACGGAAGTCTCCGGCAGACTTCTAGTGGGGATCAGGATCCAATCAGCGTCTTAGTGTAACCTCGAGGGACTCGACCAATCACACTAAGCCTAAAAGGTAGACAACTCTTGCCGATCACAACTCCTTGTGATTCCCGTCCTGTTCGGCCTCCGAATCACCATGGCCTCGAGGGACTCGACCAACCATGATGCTCAGTTAAGTCAACACCTTCGTTACAAGATGAGTCTGATTTGATGATATACCCTCGAGGGACTCGACCAAGCATATCATGCCCTCAGGTCACCGGTGACATCTCTATGTCGTAAGCAAGATAGCGAATCGCGATATAGGTGAGTCTCGAGGGACTCGACCAACTCAACCTACACCGGGATTCGGTTCCTACTCATAACGATGGAAGGCCACGTGGGTCAATCTAATTGCCTCACGTTTACCGACTTAATATTATCGAGAGATGTTTCTATGATTTGGTCTCCTATTATAACATGTCACACATGTACATATTTAATATATATCTACATCGCATGCAAATATATATATATATATCTAGTATGTGTATAAGCAATCACACCAGATGATCATGGACCACAACCTAATATGATTAGGCCCGAGCCAGTAGGCCTAATCACTCACATCAAGATCTATGTGTGCAACGGTGCATCTCCATGCCTTGTGATCGTCCATCTCGTCCTCGTTGGTTCCGTCGACATCTTGATGCATCTTCATGCATCACGATCGTCCGTCTCGTGGGTCCCGCTATGGCTTCCACGCTCCCGCTGCGCCTCCTCATGTGATTACAACTTAATCATAGGCACGCAGGCCCGACAATAAACGAGAAATATAATGGAGGTTCGCAGACCTCAATAATAATAATCACAAGTACACACATCACACGGTCCATGATCATCCGTCCACTCATCATACATCACATGTATAAATAATCGTCATTATGTAGGACTACTAGATAATAAAAATAATAATCAACTAAACCTTTTAATTAATTAATATTTTCTGAAATCAGGGATATATAGGGAATTTCTCAATTCCTAAGGGTATTTTTGTAATTTAGACAAAAGACAGAAACTGGAATTTCTCAAATTCCGAGGGGCAAAACTGTCTTTTGCGCAGAAAACCCTAATACCCTTTCCCCTTTTCGCTGCTGCGCCGCCGCCGCCGCCACCCTGCTGGCGGCGGCCTGTGCGGCGAGGGCGAGGGCACTGCCCTCGCCTGCAGGTGGCACGCCCGCTGGGGTCGCTGCCGCTGCAGGTGGGCGCCCCCGCGGGCGCCGCCGCCTTCGCGGGCGGTTCTGCCCGCGAGTCAGCGCCCGCAGGTGGTGCTGTCTCGCTGGCGGCCGCCCCTGCGGGGTTTTTGCCCGTGGGAGCAGCGGCCACAGGCGCCGTTGTCCTGCGGTGCCTCAGCCCGCGCTGCTGCCCCGCGGCGCCTCTGCCCGCGGGCTCAGTGGCCGCAGGCGCTTCTACCGAGCGGGCTCCCAGCCCCGCCGGCCGCAAGCCTGCTGCAAGCAGATCGCCGGCCGGCTACTGCAGGCACAGCGCTTGCGCATGCGCCGGCGCTGTGCTGCCTGGCTGCGGCTGCGGCTGGCTGCAGGCATGCAGATCGAGGGCAGCAACTGTTGCTGCCCTTCCTCGCTTTTGCGTTAACGATTTTGACGTCAATATTCTTCTTAAACACAACACACGCAGTTCAAAAACCAATCATTCGCACGAACAACCTGGCTCTGATACCACTGTTGGGAAATCATGGGGGGCGACATCATATGCGCAGCGGAAGAACAAGAAAACAAAAATCCCCGATTCCCAAAAAGATGTTCGTCGTCGTGCGAAGATTGGTGCGCAAAATCCGCAAAACACAAAACTGCGTATAGAGATTGTGTTACCTAGGGAGATCGTATATCCCTGTTTCCTTGCAGATCCTCAGGAGAGGGTGAAGGAGGTCAAGCGTCCTCCTCTCTAGCGGTGATCCACACAGCAGGGTTGCGACGACGCTCCTCAAAACTCCAGGCCTACTCTGAGGTGGAGAGGGAGAGGAGAATAGGAAGGGCAAGCAAAGACTCTAGCCTATGAGGCTGTGAATCCCTCCTATTTATAGAGATCCCGTGTCAAAACCCTAATGGGTCCTTTCCCTAGTGGGTATTGGATCTGCATCCAATAAGACAAGGGCTCCGTCGGATATCTCATATCCGAACCTCTACTCATCGCAATGCCTACCATATGTGTGTGACCCTCTAGGCCCAATATCGAGCTGGCCGTGAGTCATACCTGTCAGAACTCCTTCTAACTAAGTGAATTATTATCTCTGTAATAATTCACTCGACTCATGGACTACGGAAGTACTAGGCCACTACGTCGTAGTCCCCAGACGATACAGGGGAATCCAATCCATTGGACCTGTCTGTCCTCAGTTACCATGTACCTATAGTCCCTCATCCATCTAATATCCCAGAGACCGTATATCGAGCATGGTGTTGTCAGACCCATACGGTTTCTACTCGAGTCTCGCTCTAATCGGATTCTCCCGGAGAACTCTTTCTCTCTCAACCCGAATGACCCTGGCCAGGGATTTGTCTGAGCAAGAACACATAGGATATTCCTCTCATGACGCCGAGAGTGGATGATCCTCTATTGACACTCAATAGCCCTCGTAAGGTCGACTACCACTCCCAATGACCAGCTGTACTAGATCTGGGAACAGCCAAACCTATAAGTCTGGTATCAAAGAGTGGAGCACTCATACAGGACATCCTTGGTGTCTCAAGTCTAAGGACCAGATACACCACTAGGACTACGGAATCGCTGTCTGACAATAAGGCATCATCAACCATCCAGCATTCCATAAGCGGATCAATCAGTGAACTCATTCTCCAATGAGCACCTGTACTGTATCCCTAGTGTCCCTACACGAGCAGCTATGAGACCAGCTGCATCCATCATATGGACGGGTATACAGCACACCAGTCTATCCGGTTATCACGATGTCCCTCTCGAGTAACCTATGACCGGGATTATTTAGGATATGTGTTTAAAGGTGAATCGATCTCATTATTGTGATCTCATCACGATCCGATTCCCATTGCACAAATCCAAGGACATCACAATATATATATGTATTTATGCAATAGTTATAAAGTGATATACGCCAAAATATAATAAGTAAAAAGATTCTGTATCAAGTCACACGTGCCATCACTCACGTGATTGGCTTGCTGGGCACCTATGACTAGCAGAAAAGAGTCAGCTTCAATTCTCCGGTAGTTCATAAAACGAAAGGTACTCTTAACTATATTCATTCAGACATTTGGGGTCCAGCTCATGTTCAGTCTAAGGGTGGTGCCAGGTATATGTTGACTTTCATTGACGATTATTCTAGGAAAGTTTGGGTTTACTTTCTGAAGCATAAAAATGATGTTTTTCTAACCTTTAAACAATGGAAGGTTTTGATTGAGAAGCAAACAAGTAAACAGATTAAGCGGCTTCGAATAGATAATGACATGGAATTTTGTGAAGGTGACTTTAATGAATTTTGCAAAAATGAAGGAATCGTTCGGCATCACACTGTTAGGATGACGCCTCAGCAAGATGGTGTGGCCGAACGTATGAACAGAACACTCTTGGAGAGAGCAAGGTGCATGATCTCAAATGCAGGATTGACAAAGGATTTTTGGGCAGAGGCGATTAATATGGCCTGTTACGTTGTCAACCGCGCTCCTTCTGTAACACTTAACTTTAAAACTCCAAAGGAAGTTTGGTCAGGTACTCCTGCTGATTACTCTGATTTAAAAATTTTTGGGTGTCCAATGTACATGCATGTAAATGAAGGAAAATTAGAGCCTCGAGCTAAAAAGTACATTTTCCTTAGGTATGCTTCTGGGGTGAAAGGATACAGATTATGGTGTTCTGATCCCAAATCCCCAAAATTTGTAATCAGTAGAGATGTTACTTTTGATGAATTGTCTATGTTATCTTCTAAAGAGGATTCTACTAGTTGTATAAATGATAATGCGTAGAAGCAGGTGGAGCTTGAGATTAGTAGGTCTGATTCTTTTCAGTCGAACTCTTCTACTCAAAGAATACCAGTAGATGGTCCAGAGGAAGAACAATATTCCATAGCCAAGGATAGACCACGGAGAGATATTCGACCACCACAAAGATATACAAATTTGGTTGCATATGCTTTGTCTGTTGCAGAAGAAACAAGTGAAGTTGGTGAGCCTACCTCTTACTCAGATACAGTTTTTTGTGATAATTTCGCTAAGTGGTTGATTGCGATGAATGAAGAAATAGAATCTCTCTATCAGAATAGAACTTGGGATCTTGTGAAGCCGCGTTCGGGTAAGAAAATTGTTGGATGCAAATGGGTCTTCAAAAGGAAGGAAGGTATTCTAGGGGTTGAAGATGCAAGGTACAAAGCACGATTGGTTGCAAAGGGCTATAGTCAGGTACATAGTATTGATTTTAATGATGTATTTTCACATGTTGTTAAACATAGCTCTATTCGTGTTTTGCTTGCTTTAGTTGCCATGTATGATTTGGAATTGGAGCAACTTGATGTTAAGACAGCTTTCTTATATGGTGAACTTGAAGAACAAATTTATATGGAGCAACCTCATGGATTTGAAGTTGATGGTAAGGAAGACCATGTTTGCTTATTAAAGAAATCCTTGTATGTATTGAAGCAGTCTCCAAGACAGTGGTATAAGAGGTTTGATTCTTTTATGTTGGGTCATAGTTACATGAGGAGCATGTATGATAGTTGTGTCTACTTTCGGAAGTTAACTGATGACTCTTTTGTGTATTTGTTGCTTTATGTTGATGATATGCTTATTGTAGCTAAGAATTTGTTAGAAATTCACACTTTGAAAATGCAACTGAGTAGTGAATTTGAAATGAAAGATTTGGGAACAGCTAAGAAAATTCTTGGCATGGAGATCAAAAGAGATCGAGGAGTTGGAAAATTATTTTTGACTCAGAAAAATTACCTCAAGAAAGACTTGGAGAGGTTTGGCATGAAAAATGCTAAGCTAGTTAGTACTCCTCTTGCTAGCCATTTTCGGCTATCTACTACTCAGTCACCACAGTCAGTTGAAGATGAAGAATATATGGTGAAAGTTCCATATTCTAGTGCCATCGACAGTATTATGTATGCAATGGTTTGTACTCGTCCAAATATTTCACAAGTAGTAAGTGTGGTTAGTAGATATATGTCTCGCCTGGGTAAAATACATTGACAGGCTGTGAAGTGGATTCTTAGATACTTGCAAGGGACTTCAAATGCTTGTTTGGAGTTTGGGAAAAATTGTAACACCCCTCATTTCCGAATGTTCGTATAAATTTCTGGTGATAACGTAAGCATCTATTTTAATTGACAAAAGAAATAGAGTATGAATCAGAGGTAACTTATTTGTAAGATTTGGGAGATCTGTTCAAAAAAAAAGAGAAAAGAAAGAATCTGAGGACCTATATGTAAACCCTAAGGACCAAATCGTGAATATGATAAAAACAAGGACTAAACTGGAAAATGCACCAAATGACAAATTCCACCGCTTAAGCCTCTCTGCCTTCGTTCTTAAGGAAGCAGAGGAGGCAGCTCGTGGGTGATCAGGGAAAGAAAGAAAGAAAGAAGAAGAAGAAGAAGAAGAAGAAGAAGAAGAAGAAGAAGAAGAAGAAGAGAAAGAAAATTGGGGCTTTTAGGGTTCTTGCTTTAATCTTGTCATTTCGGGTCAAAATTTCCAAAGGCAAGTGTTCTAACCCCATCCTACAGCATTATTAGACTCTGTTTTTATGTTGATTCAAAATAAATTGGAAGATTTCTATTTAGAAACTGATATGTCTCTCCTTGGACATAAAACCATGGATTCTGAAAGTTTTTTTTCGGTAAACTGACCCCTAAGCACTGTTTCAGCTATAAGTTTTAGTACAGAATGAGGATTCAGGCAGGAACTATTTTTGTTTGAAATTAGACTCGTATATATTTCTTTTGACACCGATTTTGTAGATTTTGGACACCGAATACTTACCCAAAAATTTGTTTCAAAAGAGCCTATAGACGCTGTAAAACAGAGTTCAAGATTTCTGACCTTTCGATACTAAAACGCCTATAACTCCCTGTTGAAAATTCTGGTTTGTACCAAACTGATTTTATTTGAAACTAGACTTGAAATTCTCTCTTTTGACATATAGTTTGAAAATTTTGGAGTTCAATTGCCCACCCTATCGTCTGTTGAATCCGACCTTATAAATTCTGCAAAACAGTGATTGTGATTTTGACCTTGTGTTACCAAATCAGAGGTAACTCTGTGTTGGGAGCCCTGTTTCATATGAAATCTGTTCCATCCGAATATAGATTGATATATGGTTCGACCATAGCCTTCTTATGGGTATTGGAGCATAATTGTTATTCTGAAATATTTGTTTGATGTGCCACTGGAATTCTGTCCGAAATCGAGCTTTGGTCGATTTCGCGTATTCTGTTCCATTTCCTTTGGACACTTGAATTCGCCTAATCTTCTTATTGGAATTGAGCTGATTATGATTGTTTGGAATCCCTGTACACTCTTGCTTTCATTTCTTTCCTAAAATGAATACTTTTGTGAGAGATTTGTTCCTTGCATCACATTGCTTTTGAAAAGGCACATGTACGTTTGGTTGTTCCGCGTGTGCTTCCGTTATATGCTACTTACTGTTGAAACTGCCTTCTTGTACTCTGGTGTGTGGGATTGTCTGGACCTTTGCCAGAAATGGTAAAGGGTATGCGCTCATTTGCCCGCTTTGTGGGGTCCCGCTTTGTGGGATATTCTGGTATGCGCTTATTTGCCCGCTTTGTGGGGTCCCGCTTTGTGGGATATTCTGGTATGCGCTTATTTGCCCGCTTTGTGGGGTCCCGCTTTGTGGGATATTGCTTAGAGCCTGCGATGCTCTGCCGGCCCCCTTTGACTTCACCTAGACGTGGGTGGATGGAGCTCCCAAACGTGGGAGACTTTTGTCAGGTGGTCATTCAGAAATGGATGAATCACATTCTGACTGAGATCCCACTACACCCTCTATATGTTTGATATGACATCCAGAGTTTTGGTGAGTTATTTCTGTTCGTGCTCTGGATAGTTATGATATGATTGCAACGTCAAGGATGACGTTTGAGCTTCTGTACGACATATGAGTTTGATATGCTCTGAAATGCTTCATTCACTGCTGATTTTGCTTCGTAATGTTCCCTATGTCGTTGATGTGATTTGGAACCTTTTATATGCCATTGATAAGCTCCGATATGTTTCCTTTGTTTCTGATATGCTCTAATTACTCTATGCCCCATCTGTTAGGAACCAAATATGTATGATTAAAAAGGACAATTATGATTCTGCTCCTAATGATATTATGTATACGAAATCGTATATTCTGCTTTGTGTTTGAAATTGCATCTCTTTGGAAATTGTACTATTTTGATATGGATATGTTAGTCACTTGCTGAGCTCTTTATGCTCACCCCATTTGTTGATAAATTTTTCAGGATAGCGTATCGCTTGCTTAAATGTTAAGAATGGGCTGAGGCAGTGGAAAGTTTAGAAGACGTTGGGCAGAACTTTTGTTAGCATATATGTAGTTGTGTATAAGCTACGCTGCATCTAATGAAATGTGACTATGAATCTAAACCTGTGGATTTTGTGTAAGTTAAAGGATCCCTCATGTATAGGGTTTTGGAATGTTAAATTAAATTCGTGTAATGATATGAACTTATGGTAAATCGATGATTATGGTGACTGCATGGATTTCCCCACTTGTGGATTTATATTGTGGTTTTTATTTTGATGAGTTGAGTTCAGATTGTATAAATTATCGAGTGATGTGTGCTATGTTTATGAATTGCACAGGGTTATGAATTGATAGATTATAGAAGTGAAATTTTCGATCTGAATGTTTTCTTAGTGACCTCAAATGTGTGTTTGGATCCTGGGTTAGTTGTGGCGAAAAAATTTAAATATCATGGATATTTTTAGGGGCGTGCCAGAGGTGGTATCAGAGCATGGTTTGAGGATCACTGGAATATTTGATATGTTGACGTGCAAAATATATTAAGGTCTAGTGAACTACAGTGATTGGTGAAAATTTTCTTTGATGTATTTTAGGAATCTAGGATGACGATGACATTTAGTCCTCCTACTTCATCTGATTTTGATTAATTAAGTGGGATGAAAGGGTAATCGGGGATATTGAATCAGAGTGGCGCAGCGGAAGCAGGGTGGACCTAATTTCATTGGTGGTAGAAAAATGGATGATGCAAACAGAGAAAATATTTGATGTACAAAATTGTTCTGATGATCGAAAGATTTCTTTTGCTGCCTTATATTGGAAGTAGAGGCTGATCATTAATGAGAACAATGAAAAGAATTTTTGGAGATCAGTGAGAAGAATGATAAGGACAAGTTTACCAATAAGAATGTGATTGGAAATGAATCAGAAAGTGATAACAAGAGGGTCAAGACATTTGGATTTGAAATGGGAAGTCACCGCAAAAGACTCAATCATGTGTGAATTATAAGTTAAATTATGAAACAAATTTATGTTTCAGGTGACTGGAGTCTATTTTGCTTGCGGAAAGTTGGATCATGAAATAAAAGACTGCCATTTGAACAATAAGAAAGAGTCACTGCCTCATAAATCATCAGCCCATGTCAGAGTGTATGCTATAACTGAATATGATTCTAAAACTTCTGAATTAGTGATCAAAGGTATTATACATGTTTATGAAAGAATGCAAATATTTGTTTGACCATGGGTCCAATCTACGATTTGATTCGTAATATTTTGCTTATCACTTGGGTATTCAACCTAGATCACTACATTATGTGCTATAAGTAAATACGATCATTGGAGAATCTTTGATAACGAAGTTGAATCTGGTCTTCTTGTCTGATTCTTATTGGAGAACTTGAACTTTTGCTGATTTAGTTCTCCTAGAGATTTGGAGTTTTGATATTATACTTGGTATGGATTGGCTATCTTCCTATCATACCAGTATGGATTGGTACATAACAAATGATCACTTTTTGCATATTTTATCAGCCGGTCTTTTATTTTGAGAGTATTAGACATTATTTACCTCTTTGCCTAATGTATCCCAGGATGACTTGTTTGGATTACCTCCAAATGTGATTTTGCTTTTGATTTGGTCCTTGGGATAATCTCAATATCTAAGTCTCTCTAGAGAATGACATCATTTGAGTGAGTGGAATTAGAAAAGCAACTACAAGGATTATTAAATGAGGATTTTATTTGGCTTAATATCTTATCATGAGGTGCTCTGGTGTTAGTTAAGAAGAAGGATGGAACATTGAGGCTTTGTATTGATTATAGACAGTTGAATCAGGTGACCATCAAAAACAAATATCCCCTACCTAGAATTGATGATTTGTTTGATCAACTGCAGGGTGCACAAGTATTCTCTAAGATTGACCTGAGGTCAGGTTACTATCAGCTAAAGATCAAGGAGGAGGATATTTCAAAAACAGCTTTCAGAACTCGATATGGTCATTATGAATTCTTGGTGATGCCGTTTGGTTTGACAAATGCCCCTGCAGCTTTTATGGAACTAATGAATAGGATATTTCAACCGCTCTTGGATATCTGTGTAATTGTATTTATTGATGACATATTGGTGTATTCAAAGAGTAACCAGGAGCATGAGGAACACTTGAATGATGTGTTGTCCATATTAAGAGAAAAGAAGTTGTATGCGAAGTTCAGCAAATGTGAATTTTGGTTGAATGAAGTTGCTTTCTTAGGCCATGTGATTTTAGGGAAGGGTATATCTGTTGATCCAAGGAAAATAGAAGCTGTAGTTGAATGGGAAGTACCAACAAATGTAACAGAGGTTAGAAGTTTCTTGGGCATGGCAGGTTATTACAGGAGATTTGTGGAGGGATTTTCTCGAATTGCTCAACCTCTCACCAAACTCACTAAGAAGAATATGAAATTTGTATGGGGCGATGATTGTGAGCAAAGCTTTCAAGAGTTAAAAAGAAGATTGACTAGTGCCCCTATTCTCACTATTCCAAGTGGTAGTAAGGGATTTGTAGTTTATACTTATGCTTCAAGAAAGGGCTTAGGATGTGTTTTGATGCAGGAAGGGAGAGTAATTGCTTATGCTTCTAGGCAACTTAAGGGTTATGAATTGAATTATCCAACTCATGATTTGGAATTAGCAGCAATCATTTTTGCTCTAAAGATTTGGAGACATTATTTGTATGGTCGACAGTTTGAAATCTTTACTGATCACAAGAGTCTAAAATATATTTTCACTCAGAAAGAGCTAAACATGAGGCAGCGAAGATGGATAGAACTTCTGAAGGATTACGATTGTGCCATCCGTTATCACCCGGGCAAGGCCAATGTGGTAGCTGATGCACTTAGTAGGAAATCTACAAATTTTATGGCTAGTCTGGTCGTGAAGCAATGGAAGTTATTAGAAGAAAATTCTGATTTGAAAGCTTTGAGGAAAGAGCAAGACTCGATGATATTGATGGCCTCCATTCAAGTGCAATCTGATCTTATTCAACAAATTAAGAAAGGACAATTACGAGATCCATATTTAATCTACTTGAGGAATGAAGTAGAAAAAGAATTGAAGCCACAATTTCAAGTTTCAAAGGATGGCCTATTGAGATTTGGGGAGAGAGTATGTGTACCAAATGAACTAGATATCAAGAATCAAATCCTAAATGAAAGTCATACTTCAAAGTACGCCCTACACCCTAGGAGCACTAAGATGTATAGAGATCTTCAAAGTCATTATTGGTGGGAAGGTATGAAGAAGGAAATTGCAATGTATGTTTCAAAATGTTTGACTTGTCAGCAAATCAAAGTAGAACACCAAAGACCTGGAGGGTTGCTGCAACCTTTAGTTATACCTGAATGGAAATGGGAATGTATTACTATGGATTTTGTTTCAGGACTACCCAGAACCTCGAGGAAGCATGATGCTATTTGGGTTATCATTGATAGGTTAACAAAATCTGCACATTTCCTTCCGATTAATATGACTTATTCGCTTGATAGACTTGCAGATTTATATGTTAATGAAATAGTAAGACTTCATGGTATTCCAAAGGAGATCATCTCTGATAGAGACTCCAGATTTCTCTCTAGATTCTGGAGAAGATTACAGGAATCTATGGGCACTAAAGTTAAGTTTAGCACTGCATATCATCCTCAGACCGATGGTCAGTCAGAAAGAACAATTCAAACACTTGAGGATTTGCTTAGAGCCTATGTTATGGATTGGAAAGGTGAATGGGATAAGAATATTTCACTTGTTGAGTTCACGTATAACAATAGTTATCATTCAAGTATTCAGATGGCTCCTTATGAAGCTTTATATGGGCGAAAGTGCATAACACCTATATGTTGGGAGGAAGTTGGGGACAGAAAGTTGTTAGCACCGGACCAGGTACAAGAAACTACCGAGAAAATTCAAGTTATAAGGAAAAGGTTAAAAGCTGCTCAAAGTCGTCAAAAGAGTTATGCCGATAATAGGAGACGAGATATTGAGTTTGAAATCGGAGATTTTGTATTCTTAAAAGTCTCCCCTTCCAAAGGCATTATAAGGTTTGGGAAGAAAGGAAAGTTAAGCCCAAGATTTATTGGACCTTTTGAGGTTCTTGAGAGGGTTGGTTCTGTCGCTTACAGGATTGCCTTACCACCAGCATTGAGCCATGTCCATGATATATTTCATGTCTCGATGATTAGAAAGTATATGTATGACCCTTCTCACATCATTAAGTATGAGCTAGTGGAGTTCGATAAAGATTTATCCTATGTGGAAGAGCCTATTCAGATTATTGATAAGAAAGAAAAAGTCCTAAGGAATCGGGTCATCCCACTGGTTCAAGTAAATTGGAGACATCATTCTGGAGAAGAGACAACTTGGGAGCTAGAAGAGGAAATGAAAAAGGTGTATCCTCGTCTTTTCATCGAATAGAGGTACGATAAATTTAGAGGACTAAATTTTTCTTTTAAAGGGGGGAGAGTGTAACACCCCTCATTTCCGAATGTTCGTATAAATTTCTGGTGATAACGTAAGCATCTATTTTAATTGACAAAAGAAATAGAGTATGAATCAGAGGTAACTTATTTGTAAGATTTGGGAGATCTGTTCAAAAAAAAAGAGAAAAGAAAGAATCTGAGGACCTATATGTAAACCCTAAGGACCAAATCGTGAATATGATAAAAACAAGGACTAAACTGCAAAATGCACCAAATGACAAATTCCACCGCTTAAGTCTCTCTGCCTTCGTTCTTAAGGAAGCAGAGGAGGCAGCTCGTGGGTGATCAGGGAAAGAAAGAAAGAAAGAAGAAGAAGAAGAAGAAGAAGAAGAAGAGAAAGAAAATTGGGGCTTTTAGGGTTCTTGCTTTAATCTTGTCATTTCGGGTCAAAATTTCCAAAGGCAAGTGTTCTAACCCCATCCTACAGCAGTATTAGACTCTATTTTTATGTTGATTCAAAATAAATTGGAAGATTTCTATTTAGAAACTGATATGTCTCTCCTTGGACATAAAACCATGGATTCTGAAAGTTTTTTTTCGGTAAACTGACCCCTAAGCACTGTTTTAGCTATAAGTTTTAGTACAGAATGAGGATTCAGGCAGGAACTATTTTTGTTTGAAATTAGACTCGTATATATTTCTTTTGACACCGATTTTGTAGATTTTGGACACCAAATACTTACCCAAAAATTTGTTTCAAAAGAGCCTATAGACGCTGTAAAACAGAGTTCAAGATTTCTGACCTTTCGATACTAAAACGCCTATAACTCCCTGTTGAAAATTCTGGTTTGTACCAAACTGATTTTATTTGAAACTAGACTTGAAATTCTCTCTTTTGACATATAGTTTGAAAATTTTGGAGTTCAATTGCCCACCCTATCGTCTGTTGAATCTGACCTTATAAATTCTGCAAAACAGTAATTATGATTTTGACCTTGTGTTACCAAATCAGAGGTAACTCTGTGTTGGGAGCCCTGTTTCATATGAAATCTGTTCCATCCGAATATAGATTGATATATGGTTCGACCATAGCCTTCTTATGGGTATTGGAGCATAATTGTTATTCTGAAATATTTGTTTGATGTGCCACTGGAATTCTGTCCGAAATCGAGCTTTGGTCGATTTCGCGTATTCTGTTCCATTTCCTTTGGACACTTGAATTCGCCTAATCTTCTTATTGGAATTGAGCTGATTATGATTGTTTGGAATCCCTGTACACTCTTGCTTTCATTTCTTTCCTAAAATGAATACTTTTGTGAGAGATTTGTTCCTTGCATCACATTGCTTTTAAAAAGGCACATGTACGTTTGGTTGTTCCGCGTGTGCTTCCGTTATATGCTACTTACTGTTGAAACTGCCTTCTTGTACTCTGGTGTGTGGGATTGTCTGGACCTTTGCCAGAAATGGTAAAGGGTATGCGCTCATTTGCCCGCTTTGTGGGGTCCCGCTTTGTGGGATATTCTGGTATGCGCTTATTTGCCCGCTTTGTGGGGTCCCGCTTTGTGGGATATTCTGGTATGCGCTTATTTGCCCGCTTTGTGGGGTCCCACTTTGTTGGATATTGCTTAGAGCCTGTGATGCTCTGCCGGCCCCCTTTGACTTCACCTAGACGTGGGTGGATGGAGCTCCCAGACGTGGGAGACTTTTGTCAGGTGGTCATTCAGAAATGGATGAATCACATTCTGACTGAGATCCCACTACACCCTCTATATGTTTGATATGACATCCAGAGTTTTGGTGAGTTATTTCTGTTCGTGCTCTGGATAGTTATGATATGATTGCAACGTCAAGGACGACGTTTGAGCTTCTGTACGACATATGAGTTTGATATGCTCTGAAATGCTTCATTCACTGCTGATTTTGCTTCGTAATGTTCCCTATGTCGTTGATGTGATTTGGAACCTTTTATATGCCATTGATAAGCTCCGATATGTTTCCTTTGTTTCTAATATGCTCCAATTACTCTATGCCCCATCTGTCAGGAACCAAATATGTATGATTAAAAAGGACAATTATGATTCTGCTCCTAATGATATTATGTATAAGAAATCGTATATTCTGCTTTGTGTTTGAAATTGCATCTCTTTGGAAATTGTACTATTTTGATATGGATATGTTAGTCACTTGCTGAGCTCTTTATGCTCACCCCATTTGTTGATAAATTTTTCAGGATAGCGTATCGCTTGCTTAAATGTTAAAAATGGGCTGAGGCAGTGGAAAGTTTAGAAGACGTTGGGCAGAACTTTTGTTAGCATATATGTAGTTGTGTATAAGCTACGCTGCATCTAATGAAATGTGACTATGAATCTAAACCTGTGGATTTTGTGTAAGTTAAAGGATCCCTCATGTATAGGGTTTTGGAATGTTAAATTAAATTCGTGTAATGATATGAACTTATGGTAAATCGATGATTGTGGTGACTGCATGGATTTCCCCACTTGTGGATTTATATTGTAGTTTTTATTTTGATGAGTTGAGTTCAGATTGTATAAATTATCGAGTGATGTGTGCTATGTTTATGAATTGCACAGGGTTATGAATTGATAGATTATAGAAGTGAAATTTTTGATCTGAATGTTTTCTTAGTGACCTCAAATGTGTGTTTGGATCTTGGGTTAGTTGTAGCGAAAAAATTTAAATATCATGGATATTTTTAGGGGCGTGACAAAAATCGTGAAACTTTTGTTGGTTTCGTCGACTCTGATTATGCTGCGGATCTTGATAAACGAAGATCTTTTACAGGTTATGTTTTTTGCGTTGGCTGTTGTGCAGTTAGTTGGAAAGCTTCCTTACAACCTGTCGTGGCTTTATCTACTACAGAGGCATAATATATGGTAATGACAGAGGCGATCAAAGAAGTTTTATGGTTAAGAGGTTTGTTCAGTGAATTATGTATGCATCAAGGTGTTACTACAATTTACTGTGATAGTTAAAGTGCTATTCATTTGACTAAAGACCAGATGTATCATGAGAGGACGAAACACATTGATGTGAAGTTTCATTTTATTCGGGATATCATTGTTGAGGGGAAAGTCCTTGTTCAGAAAATTCATATGAAGGACAATCCAACTGATATGCTTACGAAGCCTCTTCTAGTTTACAAGTTCAAGCAGTGCTTGAACTTGGTTGGTGTTTATTGTTGGTGATTGCCTATTGGGGCTTTTATGAAGAAGGTAGAGCAAATTTTGTTAGAACATGCCAAGGTGGAGATTTATTAGTTTGACAAGTCCCATAGTCCCACATCGAGAAAATCAGGCTTGTTATCTCCTATTGAAACTATAAATAAGGGTCTGGGCTTTGAAGTCAGATGCACCACAAGAGGCACCAACAAGTGGCACTACAAGAAAAACCTAAGTGTTTGCTTTGGGTTTAAGTTCATACTTAGTTAAATAGTTTGGGCTTATAGTTGAGGTTTTTCTTGTTTAGTATTTTCAGGTATTTTATAGCCTAGGAACATCTTCCTAAGGCATTTGTAATAGTCTCTTTTATAGTAGTGATTTACTCCTCTTTCGTCCGTGGATGTAGGTCAAGGTTAATTGACCGAACCACGTAAATCTGGTGTTCTTGTCGCTTCTTTTATTCTTTCTGCTTTATTGTTCTTGTCGGGTTTTTAAAATTACCCTTTGGTAAATTTCCTGGGGCTAGCTCTAACAATATGAAGTTGCATTATTTACTTGTGAATCTCTGAAATTTGAAAAGCTTTAAAGGAAAAAGAGTGGAGAAAAGTTATGGATGCTCAAATAGTATTAATTAAAAAGAATAAAAATTATTATCTCATTAACCTTAAAAAAGGAAAGGATATCATTGGACTCAAATGGGTTTACAAAACAAAGTTCGATGAAGGTGGTACAATCTAAAAACATAAGACATGACTAGTTGCAAAGCGTTATTTATCACAACCTAAAATATATTTCAATGAAACTTTTGTTGTATTTGTATTGATGAAGATGATAAGAATAGTTCTTGTATTAGTAGCTTAAAGTTAAAAGTATTCTAACTAAATGTAAAATCAGTCTTTCTTAAAGGTGATCTTCAAGAAGAGATATACGTAGAACAATCTCAATGCTAGATCTATGGGAGTGGATGAAAGAGGTCAACTATCCTCTTCTCTAGCGGTGATCCAAACGTCACATGTAATGAAGACATTCCTCAAATCACTATATGATCTTCCTCTCCACGCATATCATGTGATAAAAAAGGAACCACCCCTTCTTGCTGTCCACACACCCCAAATTGGAGTTGTGGATTAAGAAGGGGAGGGAGGGAGGAGTATATGAGGTGGCAGCTAAAAGGAGTCTAGTCTATACCCCCTTTGATTCCCTTATATTTATAGAGGCCCCTATCAAACCCTAATAGATCCTACCCTATTGGATATTGAATCTCCATCCAACTATCCAAGCATCTTAGATTAGTGGATTTCTACCCAATAATCTCTCGTTGACTTTTATTGGATCTTATTTATAAGATCCAATAATCAGATATCCAATAAAATAAGGGATAAGGGCTCTAACGGATATCTTATATTCGAACATCTACTCGTCACAATACCTACCATATGTGTGTGACCTTTTAGGCCCAATATCGAGCTGGCCATGACTCATACATGTTAGAACTGTTTTTGACTCAATGAATTATTATCTTCATAATAATTCACTTGACTCATCAATCACGGACATACTAGGCCACTACGTCGCAATCCCTAAACGATATAGGGTAATCCAATCTATTGGACATATATGTCCTCAATTATCATATATCTATAGTCCCTCATTCATCTAATATCCCAAAGACCGTATACTGAGCATGGTGTTGTCATGCCCATACGGAATCTACTCGAGTCTCACTCTAATCGGATTCTCTAGGAAAATTTTTTCTCTCAATCTGAATGACCCTAGCTAGGGATTTAGCTAAGTAAGAAACATAGGATATTCCTCTCATGACATCAAGAACGGATGATCCTCTATCGATACTCAATTTCCCTCGTAAGGTTAGTTGTCACTCCCGATGACTGGTTGTGCTAGATTTGGAACTTCCAAATCTATAAGTCTGGTATCAAAGAGTGGAGTACTCATATAGGATATCCTTGTTGTCACAAGTTTAAAGACTAGATACACAACTAAGATAACAAAATTATTGTCTAACAATGAGATATCATCAACCATCCAACATTCCATGAGTAGATCAATTAGTGAACTCATTTTCCAATGAGCACCAGCATTATATCTCTAATCTCCTCACATGAATAACTATAGCACCAGTCGCCTCCATCATATGGATGTGTATATAGCACACTAATATGTCTGGTTATCTCAATGTCCCTCTTGAGTAACCTACGATCGGGATTATTCAGGGTCTATGTTTAAAGATAAATCGATCTCATTATCATGATCTCATTATAATCTGATTCTCATTGCATAAATCCATGGACATTACAATATATACAATAAACAACATAAAGTGAAAAGAAACTAATAAATAATAATAAATAAAAAAAGTGTGTATCGTATCACACGTGTCATCACTCACGTGATTGACATGTAGGGTACCTATAACTAGCAAAATACTCGATGAGCATATCAAGTACCTTCGAACAATTTTCAAGGTTCTTAGGGAGAATGCTTTATTTGTAAAAAGTGAGAAATGCTATTTTGCTGAGACAGAGATTTTGTTCTTGGGGCACCGAATTGACAACGGTTCCATTTGGATGGATAAATCAAATGTGCAAGCAATGGCGGAATAGCAAATACTAAAGAAGGTGTCGGAGATAAGATCATCCCTTAGTTTCATCAACTATTATCGGCGCTTCATAGCGGGGTATTCAAAAAGCACAGCTCCACTAAAGGAATTGTTGAATAAGGAGTAGCCTTGGCGATAGTCCGACAAATGTGAAGCAACATTCTAAGACCTAGAGGTTGCTGTGTTGGAAGAACTAGTATTCAAATTATCGGACTACGGGAAGCCCTTCGAAGTCCCTACAAATGCTTTAAACTTCGCTATTGGGAGAGTACTCATGCAAGAGGGTCACCTGGTGGCCTACAAGAGTTGTGAGCTTAATAAGACCGAATGACAGTATTTGATGTACGAGAAGGAGATGATAGTGGTGGTTCACTGTTTGTGAGTTTGGCGGCACTACCTTCTCAGATCGTCATTTGTGCTAAAGACATACAACATCACTTTGAGTACTTCTAAACTCAAAAGAAACTCTCCCCAAAGCAAGTACGATGTTAGGACTTCCTAGCTGAGTTTGATATAGTAATGGAGTGCAAGCTTGAAAGAGCAAATGTCATGGCCGATGTATTGAGTCAAAAAGTGGAGCTGGTGAATGCCATGCAGTTGGAAGGCAGAGGCCAAGCAAGTTAGTTGCACTCCAACCTCCTTTCTAGGATCAGGGATGGACTACACAATGATCCCCCAATAGTAAACCTAAAGCAACAAATCAAAGAAGACAATGAATAATGATTTTGGGTCCAAGAGGGGCTCATCTATACCAAAGGAAATAAAGTTTATATTTCTCGAGTGAACAATTTGAGATGTAAACTCTTGAGAGAGTGTCATGATTCCCTTTGGGCTTGATATTCGGACATTCATTGAACATTAACTCTCATGGAGAGGGCATTCTAATGGCGGAAGAGGAGGACTGACGTGGAGGAATATGTTCGAACTGTTGAATCTCGGATTTTGATGATGTAATCAATTGGTGGGTTAATTGATCTAATCCATATTATTGAGTTAAGTGTACAGGATTAACTACGATAACTAGAAAACATAAAGCAAGGATACCGGAGTCGAGCTCGATGGACGTTTAAGAGACCGAAGAATCTTCGGAGATGCTGCCGGAACCATCCGAGAAGAAATCGGGAACGTGTCGGAAGTTCACCGAAGAAATCGTCGGAGGCTCGCGGAGATCACCAAGAAGGCTCGGCTACTCGTTAAAGTCATCACAAAGATTGGGAGCTTGCAGGGAGTCCGTCGGAAGAAGTTCGTCGGAAAGCTCGCCGGAACAAGACTCGACGTTCGCGGTTAAAAAACTTGCTTAGGATGTTTTTTTTTTGTGTTATGTAGTTCACCTGTAATTAGGATTAGGATTAAGAAATAATCCTATATCCTGGTTAGGGGCCAACTGGGCCCAAAGTCAGATTTGATTTGGGCTAAAATTAAGCCAAACAAATGAATTGGAGAGCCAGGCGGTGGCACCGCCTGGCTAGGCGGTGAAACCGCCCAGCACCCGAGTGCTGGGCGGTGACACCTCCTTGGCTGGGCGGTTGCACCGTCCAGCACCCGAGCGCTGGGCGGTGGAACCGCCAGCACCGGGAACCCTAAGAGAATTCAAATTTTAGAGCCCAAAATTTGAATCCTCTTGAGGCCTATAAATACCCCTCAAATCTCAGCTGAGGTTACAACTTTTGAGAAGCATTTTGATTGAGAGAAAAGTCTTAGAAAGTCTTAGCAAGTCTTGTTTTCAATTTGCTAGAGAGTTCTCCTCCTTCTTTCTTATTGAAAATTTGTAAGAGGTTGAGCTGCTTGTAAAAGGTTGTAAGAGGGGTGTTTACCCTTCCATTTCAAGAGACTTGCTAGTGGAAGGTGGGAGCCTCATCGAAGAGGGGCCTCGCAAGTGGAGTAGGTCATTTGACCGAACCACTCTAAAAATCGGCGTAATCTTTGGTTTGCATTTTATTATTGTCATTTACATTACTGCAAATCTTCTTACTGCTTTAGTTCCTTATTACCCTTGCTGCGCAACTTTAAGAATACGCTTTCAAGTTAAACTTTTCAAGTTCCGTTCTTATCGTACGAAAGATTTTGATAAAATCGAAGTTTTAATCCGCTGCACTAATTCACCCCCCCCCCTCTTAGTGCCACTCCGATCCTAACAAGTGGTATCAGAGCAAGGTTATCTCTCATATTTGGTTTAATACCCAAGAGAGATGGCTTACTCCGGCATGCAAGAGGGCCATTCTATTACACGACCACCTTTGTTTAATGGGTCGGATTACACATATTGGAAGACTCGCAAGAGAATCTTCCTCATTTCTATGGACTTTGAGCTTTGGTCTATTGTCGAGAATGGATTTCAAAAATCTTCTCTTCCGATGAGCGAATGGAATGAATCGGAGAAGAAGGTTTTTGCTTTAAATGCAAAGGCTATGAATGCCTTGTTTTGTGCATTAGACAAAAACGAATTTAATCGTGTTTCAATGTGTGATTCGGCTTTTGATATTTGGAGAACTCTTGAGGTCACTCATGAAGGCACTAGCCGAGTGAAAGAGTCCAAAATCAACATCCTTGTGCACTCTTACGAACTTTTCCGAATGAAACCAAGTGAGTCCATTGGAGACATGTACACCCGGTTTACGGATGTCATCAATGGACTCAAAGCTCTTGGTAAAGATTTTACTAACTTTGAACTAGTAACTAAAATCTTAAGATCCCTCCCTAAAAGTTGGGATCCAAAAGTTACGGCCATTCAAGAGGCCAAAGACCTTAAAGCATTCCCTCTTGAAGAACTCATTGGGTCTCTAATGACCTACGAAATGACATGTCAAGCTCATGACGAGCTCGAGAACCCCCTTCCAAAGAACAGGAAGGATATTGCACTCAAATCACAAGAAGACCACTTGAAAGGAACATCAAGTGATGAGGACAATGACAATGACATTGCACTTTTGACTCAAAAATTTAAAAAATATTTAAGAAAGAACAAACTTAAAAATAATGTAAAAAATAAATTTGAACAAAAGAAGGACCAAGTGATTTGCTATGAATGCAAAAAACCGGGACACTACAAGAACGATTGTCCTCAAGCCAAAAAGAGGACATCAAAGAAGAAGGCGTTCAAGGCAACGTGGGATGATTCAAGCGCATCCGAAGAAGAGGAGTCCAACACCGAGCAAGTTGCTCATTACGCGCTAATGGCGTTAGGAGAAGAGGTATGTGATTTATTTAATGAAGATTTATCTTTTGAAGAACTATCTATCGCTTTTCATGAATTATTTGATGAATGTAGAACTGTTAGCAAGAAGTTAAGTATCTTAAAGAAAGAGCATGCTTTGCTACAAGATAAGTTTGATAGTCTTCAAACTCCTCCATGCTCTAAGTGTGAGCACTTAGAAGCAATAAAAAATGAAAATTTGCTTCTTAAGGAAACCTTAAACAAGTTTAAGGTTGGTAGCAAAGGATTAGATATGATCCTTGCACACAAGGGTCACATCGCAAATAGAAATGGAATTGGATTTGTAAAAGGATTACATCAAAATCCTACCACTTTCATAAAAGGACCTACATTACATGTTTCCTCTTATATGAAATGCAACTTTTATTGCAAATCCGGACATATTGCCTACAAATGCCCATTTAGGAAAATTAGTTCACAAAAATTAATATGGGTTCCTAAAGGAACTATAAAGAATTCAATCATAAATAACAAAGTTAGTGGGTCAATTTTTGAGGCACCCAAAATCAAATGGGTACCTAAAAATCATCCTCTTTTGTAGACAAACCCACAAGCTAGGAGCAAGAGATGGTATCTCGATAGTGGATGCTCAAGACATATGACTGGAGATCCATCTCATTTCTCTATGCTCACTAGCAAAGAAGAAGGGTACGTTACCTTCGGAGACAACAACAAGGGCAAAATCATTGGCAAGGGAACTATTGGTAACAAATTTAATTTTTCCATTGATGATGTCTTACTAGTTGATGGATTGAAACATAATCTCTTGAGTATTAGTCAACTATGCGATAAAGGTTACATCGTTAGATTTGAATCAAATATGTGCATTATTGAAAAACCAAATCATAACATGACTATGATTGCTTTAAAACAAAATAATGTCTATACCATCAATCTTGATGAACTAAGTAATGAAATGTGCTTCTCCGCCGTAAATGATGATGCTTGGCTTTGGCATAGGAGATTAGGCCATGCAAGCATGAAAACAATATCTAAGATCTCATCTCAAGAATTAGTACGAGGAATTCCAAATATAAAGTTTATTAAGGACAAAGTATGCGATGCATGTCAACTAGGCAAACAAATAAAAACAAGCTTCAAACCAAAAAATCAAATTAGCACTACTAGACCATTACAATTGATCCATTTGGACTTATTTGGACCAATTGATACAACAAGTCTAGGTGGAAGCAAATATGCTTTTGTGATTGTGGATGACTACTCTAGATACACTTGGACCTATTTCTTAGCTCACAAAAGTGATTGCTTCAAGTGTTTCTCTAAATTTTGTAAACTCACTCAAAACGAAAAAGGCTTCATGATTTCATCAATTCGGAGTGATCACGGTGGTGAATTCCAAAACCGTGACTTTCAAAATTTTTGCGAAAGTAATGGGTACAATCACAACTTCTCAACTCCAAGAAATCCTCAACAAAATGGAGTAGTTGAAAGGAAAAATAGAAACCTACAAGAAATGGCAAGAACTATGTTGAATGAACATAGTTTACCTAAGTACTTTTGGGCCGAAGCCGTAAATACGGCTTGCTACATCATGAATAGAGTCCTAATAAGACCATCCTTATCCAAAACTCCCTATGAATTATGGAATAACAAAAAACCAAACATCTCCTATTTTAAAGTTTTTGGTTGTAAATGCTTTATTTTAAATGAAAGGGATGCTTTAGGAAAATTTGATGCTAAATCCGATGAAGGCATCTTTCTTGGTTACTCTTCCGTTTCTAAAGCTTTTTGGGTTTTTAATAAAAGAACTTTAGTAATTGAAGAGTCTATTCATGTAGTTTTTAATGAAATTTCTGATTTAAAGAAAAATGATTTTGATGATGATCTTGGTTTTGATAATTTGAATTTAAATGAACCCTCTCCTCAAAATAGCCTTTTGAATGCATCTTCTTCCGAAATTTCTTTACCAAAAGAATGGAAGTATGTAGATGCTCATCCAAAAGAGCAAATTATAGGAGATACATCAAAAGGGGTTCAAACTCGTTTTTCTTTCAAAAATTTCTGTGCTAACGCCGCTTTCCTTTCTCAAATTGAACCTAAATGCATTGACGAAGCCTTAAAAGATGATTTTTGGATCATTGCAATGCAAGAAGAATTGAACCAATTTGAGAGGAATGAGGTATGGAAGCTTGTTCCTAGACCAAGTGACCACTTAGTCATAGGTACTAAGTGGGTCTTTAGAAACAAGCAAGACGAAAATGGTATCGTGGTTAGAAACAAGGCTAGATTAGTGGCCAAAGGTTTCAACCAAGAAGAAGGTATCGATTACGAAGAAACCTTCGCTCCCGTGGCTCGATTAGAAGCCATAAGGATGCTCCTTGCCTATGCTAGTAGTAATAATTTTAAACTATTTCAAATGGATGTTAAAAGTGCTTTCTTGAATGGCTTTATTTCCGAAGAAGTATTTGTCGAACAACCTCCTGGATTTGAAAATTCTCTTCTTCCTAATCATGTATTCAAATTGACTAAAGCTCTCTATGGCTTAAAACAAGCTCCTAGAGCTTGGTATGAAAGGCTTAGTTCCTTTCTTATTTTAAATAATTTTACCAAAGGCAAGGTTGATACTACATTGTTTATTAAATATTTTGAAAATAATTTTCTTATTGTGCAAATTTATGTTGACGATATTGTGTTTGGCTCTTCGGATGAATCACTATGTGAATCATTTGCCAAATGTATGAGTCTTGAATTTGAAATGAGTTTAATGGGTGAATTAACTTTCTTTTTGGGATTACAAATCAAACAACTTAGTGATGGTATATTTCTTAACCAATCCAAATATACATTAGAATTGTTAAAACGATTTAACATGGATAGTTCAAAAGCAATAAACACCCCTATGAGTACTGCGACTAAGTTAGATATGGATGAAAATGGTGAAAGTTTCGATCAAAAAACATATAGGGGAATGATAGGTAGTCTACTCTACCTCACTGCGACTAGACCGGATATTATGTTTAGTGTAGGACTTTGCGCTAGGTTTCAATCTAATCCTAAATTATGTCATCTTAAGAGTGTTAAAAGAATATTTAGATATCTTAAAGGAACTCCAAATTTAGGATTGTGGTATCCAAAATCTGAAAAATTCAATCTAATAGCTTATGCAGATGCCGATTTTGGCGGATGCAGGATAGATAGAAAAGTACATCCGGAACATGCCAATTTTTAGGACATGCACTTGTTTCTTGGACTTCCAAGAAACAAAATTCAGTCGCACTATCTACGGCGGAAGCCGAATACATTGCTGCAAGTGCATGTTGTGCACAAGTAATTTGGATGAAAAATACATTAGAAGACTATGGAATTCACCTTAAAAATATTCCCATAAAATGCGATAATACTAGTGCCATATGCCTTACTAAAAATCCAATTCAGCACTCTAGAACTAAGCACATCGACGTTAGGCATCATTTCATACGCAATCATGTCCTTAACAATAATGTTGTTCTAGAATTCATTGACACAAAGCATCAATTAGCAGATATATTCACAAAAGCCTTGAATGAAGACCAATTTGAATTCATACGAAGGGAATTAAGCATGCTAAATTGTCCCTAAAATGAACTTCACAAAAAGGACTCGTTCTTTTCCCTTCGTTTATGAATTTGAATTATTCCTTCTTCAATTCAAAATGATCCATTAAAGTTAAATTATGATCTTGAGGGAAGAAGCTAAACAAAAGGAAGGAAGAAAATTTTTTTTTTCTTTCTTTCTTTCCTCCGCGTGATGCCAGCGGTGGCACCGCCAAATCCGGCGGTTGCACCGACTGACGCTCGGGCGCCAGGCGGTGACACCGACCAGTTTGGCGGTGACACCGACCGAGTCACCCTTTTAACCCGAGGGGTTAGGGCAGGCAGTGACACCGCCCCCAACCCGAAGAAAGACCTCTCAAAACCCTCTCCCATTCCCTCTAAACCTCATTCTAATTCTTAGAAACATTGGAGAAGGATTCTTGGTGGTCCAAGCTTTCCATCTCTCAACATAATCTCCACGAGGTAACACTTGAAATCCCTCTTTTCTTTTCTCTTTCTCTTGCTTATTTTTCACAATTTCATCATCATGTTGTCTAGAAAATGGCTCCTAAGAGATCAAAAGGAATAAGGATTGAAGGAGATTCATATAACCATGACCTTTTTAGATCAAAAGAGGTAGCCCTTAGCTTTCCAAAATTTGAAACACGATGTGTCCATAAGGGAAAATACGTTGATTTGGATGAACTAGAGGACTTAGAACCCATTAGGTGGTTTGCACACCTAGAAGCTCTACCTCTACTATAAATAGATGAACCAATCTATCCACGGTTAGTGAGATTGTTCTATGCCAACCTATATGAAGACAATGATAGCCTAAGCACTTACATTCTAGGAACACCCATTAGAATACTTGATAGCACCATTTGTGAGCTAATTGGCATAACTGAAAAAGATAGGGGATGTTATTTTAAAGGTAAACGGGACGTCAAAAAAATAGGAGCAACCTATTCCGAAGCCGTGAAAATAATTTTTGCAAATCCAAACCTTGACTTCCTACCCAAGAGCTGTGAACACTTAATGCCTTTCAACTCTAAAATTCTTCATCACATTATCACAAGCATCATATTCCCCAAACAATTTCATCTTGACGAAGTAAGTCACCTAGAGATAGGAACCATGTATTGGATTATGACCGGTCAGAATAATTGTTTTGGGTACTTGATTCGCCAACACATGCAGGAAATTATAACTAAAGATACTATATTACCATATGGGAGGTTAATCACTAGAATTCTTCATGCCTATGACATTTGCATTCCACCCGATGAAGAATCTATTCAAAATGATCGATATAACATAATAAATAAAAACCTGCTGAAAAAACTTAGGTGCACTTTTAGCAATGGCATATGGGTTAGGCAGCCTAGAAGGACGGATCCAATTCCTACACAAATAGAACAACCCGAAACACCAATTCTTTTGGGAAATGAATCTCCTCCTCCTAGTCCCTTTGGAGCAGCACCTTCAGCTCCTGTTTCCTCCACTGAAGATATCATTATGGCGGAGCTATCTCAAATCAAATCACAGCAAGAACAAATTCAGAATCAACAAGTTGAAATTTTGAAGACACTACGACAGATGAATGAAAAAATAGATATCATGTATCAGCACTGTGGATTACCTCCTAAGGATTAAATTGATGTATCTTTTTATTCTGTTTGCTTTTAAAAACAAGTTCATGTTTGTCATCGATTGTACGATAACTGATCTTTCCTTTAGATAACTACTGTCTTAATCTGCATAGATGATGATGTCTTTTGGATAAACTATTTCTGGCAAATTTGAATGATGATATTTGATAAATGCTAAACCTTTTTCTATGATCATCAATTAGCTGGCTTGTCCTTTTTTGTTGATGACAAAGGGGGAGAAGTGATGACTTACACCAGAACGATAGCATGATTAATATGAATTACAAAAACTTGTGTGATATGAATGTCTTATATGACTTGCAAATCCTTGAAAATATCACAAGATTGATATCATAAAATTTATATTGAAAATCTTTATCTTCTGTCGTAGCAAAATTCGTCCCGTATCATTTAACTTATGATTTTCATCAAAGTTTCGTACTTACTATTGTTTAATGAGGATAACGATAAGTTCTACGATTAGAACTTATCGGGTTATGCTTGAATCCAATGGGATGGAATTCAAGTGTTTTTTATCTTCTCATAATATGGCATATAGATAGGGGGAGTTATGTTTAACTCCGTCATCAATTGATTGTCATCATCAAAAAGGGGGAGATTGTTGAATCTCGGATTTTGATGATGTAATCAATTGGTGGGTTAATTGATCTAATCCATATTATTGAGTTAAGTGTGCAGGATTAACTACGATAACCAGAAAACATAAAGCAAGGATACCGGAGTCGAGCTCGATGGACGTTTAAGAGACCGAAGAATCATCGGAGATGCTGCCGGAACCATCCGAGAAGAAATCGGGACCGTGTCGGAAGTTCGCCGAAGAAATCGTCGGAGGCTCGTGGAGATCACCAAGAAGGCTCGGCTACTCGTTAAAGTCATCACAAAGATTGGGAGCTTGCAGGGAGTCTGTCGGAAGAAGTTCGTCGGAAAGCTCGCCGGAACAAGACTCGACGTTCGCGGTTAAAAAACTTGCTTAGGATGTTTTTTTTTTGTGTTATGTAGTTCACCTGTAATTAGGATTAGGATTAAGAAATAATCCTATATCCTGGTTAGGGGCCAACTGGGCCCAAAGTCAGATTTGGTTTGGGCTAAAATTAAGCCAAACAAATGAATTGGAGAGCCAGGCGGTGCCACTGCCTGACTAGGCGGTGAAACCGCCCAGCACCCGAGTGCTGGGCGGTGACACCTCCTTGGCTGGGCGGTTGCACCGTCCAGCACCCGAGCGCTGGGCGGTGGCACCGCCTGGCTAGGCGGTGGAACCGCCAGCACCGGGAACCCTAAGAGAATTCAAATTTTGGAGCCCAAAATTTGAATCCTCTTGAGGCCTATAAATACCCCTCAAATCTCAACTGAGGTTACAACTTTTGAGAAGCATTTTGATTGAGAGAAAAGTCTTAGAAAGTCTTAGCAAGTCTTGTTTTCAATTTGCTAGAGAGTTCTCCTCCTTCTTTCTTATTGAAAATTTGTAAGAGGTTGAGCTGCTTGTAAAAGGTTGTAAGAGGGGTGTTTACCCTTCTATTTCAAGAGACTTGCTAGTGGAAGGTGGGAGCCTCATCGAAGAGGGGCCTCGCAAGTGGAGTAGGTCATTTGACCGAACCACTCTAAAAATCGACGTAATCTCTGGTTTGCATTTTATTATTGTCATTTACATTACTGCAAATCTTCTTACTGCTTTAGTTCCTTATTACCCTTGCTGCGCAACTTTAAGAATACGCTTTCAAGTTAAACTTTTCAAGTTCCGTTCTTATCGTACGAAAGATTTTGATAAAATCGAAGTTTTAATCCGCTGCACTAATTCACCCCCCCCCCCTCTTAGTGCCACTCCGATCCTAACACGAACATACCTTACTTGCCAATAAAACAAGGTAGAGTAGCGAAAGCCGATGGGACTTTTGGAGCCATTACCTATACTAAAAAGACCGTGGGAGAGTATTTCCTTGGAAATTATATTAAGCTTGCCAATAGTAAGGGAACTTGAATCAATACTCGTGGTGGTCGATCGATTTTCAAAGTATACAACATTCGTTGCTGCACCCTTACACTATTCAACAAACGAGGTGGCCAAGTTAATGATGAAGAATATAGTGAAGTATTGGGAAGTCCAGCACAATATCATTAGTGATTGAGATGTTCGATTCTTAGAATGATTCTAAACTGAGGTATTCAAATTGCTATGGTCCAAGATATCATTCTCCACAAGCCTTCACCCCTAAACGGATGGCCAAACTGAAAGAATAAATTTACTTCTTAAGCAATATTTTCAATACTACGTGAGTGCCAACTAATAGGATTGGGTGAAGCTATTGGACATTGCCCAATTCTCTTACAACTTGTAGCAGAGCTCTACGTCCAACAAGAGCCCCTTAAAGATCATTACAGGATAGCAGTCGTTGACTCCTCATTCCTTAGCAATCAGTTATACTAGGAGTAGTTTGTTAGTATATCGAAGGAATGATATTGAAATATAGATATTTCATGGGCTTACTCAGAAAAGGTGACCAAAAAGATAAAAAATGGGTAGACTTGGGAAGACAACCATAAGAGTTTAAAGTTTGTCAACTTGGTGTTAGTGAAGCTCCAACTAGCATCACTCTAATTTTTTAAGTAACAATGTGCACAAGGAATTGGTGCGCAAGTATGAAGGACCCTTCCCAATTATCAACAGGTTAAGCAATATCTCCTACAAGTTGCAATTGCCAATATGGTTCAAAATTCATAATGTCTTCCACGCAAGTAACAAAAGCCTACCACTCAGATCTGCAAAATGCTTTTTGAAGTGTTCCAACTTGGTTACCCCCCACCAAAGCCTCCTTTGAGAAGCAAGCTAAAATTATTTTAGCAGATCGTAAGACAAAACTACCTAATAGTGGATCAAACTGAATACTTGGTAAACTAGTGAAAGCTTCCCCAAACAGAAGCTGGTTAGGAGCCAAAAGATGCCCTATAACATGAAAAGCAGTTATCAAAGCCTATCAATAAGCATTGACGAGGGCATCGACAATTTAAGTGTGGGAGAATGTCACGAAAGATTATCATGCATATGCAATATCTTCGTTCAATGAATCACTCGTCACTTTTGCATGCTTGTACATATGCTTGGTAGCATGTTTTGCCTTAGTTTTATTTTTTTTTACTAGAAAAATGCAAGCAAGAAAAGTTTATAACACTATAGTGTGATTGATCACCATGCCGGGCAAAACTACCCCAAAATGGCTTTATTTTCACATGTCATGACCGGTTTTTTGCATACCATAGTCGTACACAAAACATTAGCCATCTCAAACCCTTAGAAACCCCCAGGTGGCACAGGGGTGGATGGGGCTTTAGGGTAGTATTAGGCGTGCGTCGATATATATAAGTTTGTATGTTAACTTGATGGGAACTTATCATCACGCCCGATACTCAGTGAGTAGTCATTTATGGACTTGCGACTATTTGTTTTGCCTTCTAAAGTCATTGTTTTCTCCTTCCTCTCTTTTCTATCTTGCACTCAAAGTGTTTGCTAAATTGCTTATAAAGTTTTCCTCTTCGTGAGACAACGGGACTTGTTCACCGCTCATTTTCGAACTAATCAACTTACTCTTTTACAAGTTCTACGAGGCCTAAACGAGGTTGTAAATTAGTTGATCTTTTGCGAACACATATCGTAAGGGTGCTTCATGACTTAAGCAATCCCAGCTAAGTCCAAGAAGTTGGTGCAAAGGTACTTCACAACGTAGGCAACTTCAACTAACTCCATGACTTTGCCGCAATGATGCCTCACAATTTAGGCAATTTCAGCTAAGTCCGTGATACTATGTTAGCCCAAATATAGATGATGACATATGAATATTTTTTTATGTATAAATTTTAGATGCGTTATGTTTGTTTTTTTTTCTTTTGATTAGATATAAATATTATGTAAAGGTGTCAAAAATCACTATGTACAAGGAAAGACATTTTTTTTGTTTAGTAAGTTAGCATATCTTACTTTTTCGATAAGTGTGAAATTAGGAGTGTGAAATTATTTTAGTCATGCATATACGATACGTGTGAAATTAGGAGTCAGAGTGTTACAAACTTATTCAAGATGTGAAAAAAAATTGTGTTAAGAAAAATATACTAAAGATTTGTTAAAAGGTTTCATATGATAGCTTATAAGCTATTAAGTACTCCAATGAATATAAATAATAAACTTATGTTAGATGATGGAGTTTAAAAAACAGATGAGAAATATTACAAAAGTTTTAATTGGAGGCTAATATATCTCATATATTTAAAACCAGATATTATGTTTGTAATTAGTTTGTTATCTAGGTTCATGCATAGTCCAGTAAAACATCATTTTAAAACAGTTCAAAGAGTTTTAGATATATCATGGGAACTTTCAATTATGACATCCATTACGAGCGGATAAAAGAATTTAAGTTATATTCTTATATTGATAGTAATTGGGTTAGTTTTGTGAATGATGAAAATACACTTGAAATTTTATATTCAGCCTTGGCTAAAGGGTGATATCATGGACAATTAAAAAACAAGAATATATTATTTTCTCAAGCTATAAAGCAAAGTAGATTGTGGCTACAAGCACAACATGTAAAATAATTTGACTTCCAAGAGTTTAAACATATCTCCAAAAAAAAAAAAAAGGGGCAAGATGGACCAAATAAAATTTACTACGAAAAAAAATGTTTACTATTATAATGATAAAGAATCTTGTATTACATAGGTGCACTAAAGACATTGAAGTTTGGCATCACGCCGGATGAAGAAAAAATTCAAACGAAATATTATAGTATTGAAGATTAGCTCGCCAACATCTTTACTAAAGTTTTACCAAAAGAAAAATTTTATTTCTTCCGAGGGCAATTTTGAATTGAGACAGTTATGATAAAACTAATTCAAACGAGTGTAATCGATAATAGGAGTAGTTACCATTCATCCACTTTAAAGTGCGTTGTTTTATCCATGATTACATGGGTGTTTATCCACTCTTTTAGAAAGCTTGTAAATGCTTTATTTTTAATGCTATAAATAGGTTTATTTTGGACTCATCCAAGATATTACTGGTTTCAAGGACTCCTCAACTCCTCATCTATCTTCTCGTAAAACAAGATCTATATTTCTCTTTAGACAACTGATATCATTTAAGTTTAGAACTTATATAGTTGATTGCAGTCTTCAAGAAATATGAAAGAGTTTTTAGGAAAGTGACAACATTTTCTTCTCTAAATTTAACTCAGAACCTATCCTTAGATTGACTGCTTTCCAAATTGCAAGTATAGACTCTCTCTCATCCACAGGCCTTCCATCTGTATCAAACCAAGAAAACATATTCTAAGGTATAACTTTGCATCTGTATTTCCAATATTATACGTCCTAAAGAACTTTGGATTCAAAGTCATAATCTGGAGTTCAAAAGCTGAGAGCATGGATGATAAGTGCTGGACTCAAAATTCCCTTAGCCTTTCCAAGACAAGACAGGATGTATACCTCTAAAGTAAAACAATATATAAATTGACGGTGTATATGTATCTATTATCTTTGTAAATAAATTAATTATTTTTATAAAAAATATTCATGTGTAAAATAGAGTTTGAGTGAGAAATAAAAGTAATTTCATATTGGTAAGGAATAAGAAAATAAGTGATCAATTTCAACAACACTTAACCGAAGTCTCGTACAAGCTTTAAAACTCACTAACCTGTTCGAAGATTATCTATATGTCATATTTATATGTGTTATTATGAATATTATTTTCTTAATATCATTTAGAACTAATTTTTTAATATAATATTATAAATTAATTATATAGGCCATTTAAGTGACTAAAAGACCAGTATGATAACTTAAATATCTAATAAATAAAAATATTTATTATAATATTTAAAAGGCTATTTTAGTGACTAAAAGACCAGTTTGATATTCTACTAGTCAGATAAAATTTAAAGATAAAAGTTACAAATAATATTTATCAAATATCCTTTAATCTATTTCTTAAAATAATTTAATAATAATAAGCAATGATCATAATAATTATTAAGCATTAATCAGCATAAAATAAAAAAACTCATGTGATAGATGTAGTATTGATAAAATATAAATTATATTTTTATGTGAAAAATAAGTATCATTTCATAATTTTAAATATATGCATGTGAATAACTAAATAAATATCCAAAATAATAATTAAAATTTATTTATCACATGCAAAATTTATCAATATATCATATGAGAAAATTATAAAAAATCATAATTTATATTTTTTTATTTCATATGGAACCCTAAATTAGACGAATCAACTCTACTTAGTTAGGCAGGCTTAAAATTTTACTAAACATTAATTCAATCAAGTTAATTAAAATTAAATTTGATCAAAGTTAAAAATTAATCAAAATTTTAACTTTTCCAAATTTGATCAAAATGTGATTAGTTAAATCTAAATCTAGTCAAACAGTCAAAATATAACCAAGATCAAATCTAGTCAAAATATTTGATCAAAATAAATCAAATTAGATAATTTTGTAATTGAGGATGTAAATAAAAAAATTTAATTTTTGAAGTATAAAATATGAATTTATTTTGGAATATATAATAAAAAATATGATTCTTGAAAGGTAGAATGATCAAAAGGACATAAATTAGAATTAAAATATTTATAAGTGTAAAATTATAATTTTAATAAATGAAACCCTATTTTTTTTCTTCTCTTCTTGATTGCCATTGTGCGAGACATGTGATCGCCACCTATGGCCACATGCCTATGTTGAATCTCGTATTTTGATGATGAAACCACTTGATATGTGTTTATGATTTAAACTGCATTTTGAGTGATGCAGGTCTACTCGATCAGGATTAGACAGTTGACGTAGGAGGAATTGATGTTGCGCCGGAGGAGATCACGTTAGGATATTGGATGGTAGAAGGCTTCGGACGTCGGGCATCGGGCCAAGGAGAGCGGAATTGCGTCAAGGATATCGGGGTTACGGAGGTCAACCGCCGATTGGGCAACAAGCCGCAAGAGAGGACGATGCGCTAATGAATCAGACCAAGCACCAACCAATGACTTGCCGGGCAATAGAATGTCAATTCGCGTTGTAATAATTGTCTAAATCGAAGTAGAGTTTTGGCTTGTGTGTGTAGAATTAACTACGATAACGACGAAGACATAAAGCGAAAGAAAGTGTCAGAGTCAAGCACGAAGGATTCGTTAGGAGTTCGAGAGTTCGATGGAAGTCCGAAGATTCGTCGGGAATGCTGCCAGAACTAGTCGAGAATGAGTAGGGAGCTTGCCGAAGGGTTTTTCGGAAGCTCGCCGGAAGGTTCATGGGAAGTTCGCGGAGCTCACCGAGAAAGATCGGAGCTTACCAAAGAAGCTCGTCGGAACTCGCCAAGATCAAATCGTGAAGTCTAGGAGCTTGCCGGGAGTCCGCAGAATGGTTTCCGAGAGTTTATCGAAAGATCGCCGGAAGTTCGCCGGAAGCTCGCCGGAAAAAGTCTTGACTTACGGACTTTGTAATAGCTTAGGAAATGTCTTTAAATTCGTAGTTAGCATATTAATTAGGGTTAGGATTAGGTGTTAATCCTATAACCCAAGTAGGGGCCAATTGGGCTCGAGTTCGGACTGGTTTGGGCCAAGTTTAGAGCTCAACCAGTGAGCTAAAACAGTGTAGGCGGTGGTACCGCCAGATTTGGCGGTGGCACTGCCCAGAACCCGAGAACTAAGCGGTGGCACCGCTGGACTGAGCGGTGGCACTGCCCAGCACCCGAGAGGTCCGGCGATGGCATCGCCAGTACACTGTCAGTGTCAGACAGTGACAGACGGTGGCACCGCCATCGACAGGCGGTGGCACCGCCGGCCTCAGAAACCCAAGAGAATTCAAAATTTGGAGCCCAAATTTGAATCCTCTTGGGCCTATAAGTACCCCTCATTTCTCAGTAGAGAACACAACCTTTGAGAAGCATTAGATTGAGACAAAAACCTTTGTAAAGTCTTTAGCAAGTCTTGTTTTCAATTGCTTGAGTGTTCACCTCCTTCTTTCTCTTTGAAAAATTGTAAGAGAGTGAACCACTTGTAAAAGGTTGTAAGAGGGGTCTTTGTCCTTCCCCTTCAAAGTGATTTGCTATTGGAAGTTGGAAGCCTCATCGAAGAAGGCTTCGCAAGTGGATGTAGGTCGCATGACCGAACCACTATAAATCAGTTTGCGTTTATCTTATTGTCATTTATATTACTGCAAACCATCTTCACTTTGATGCTCTACTTCTTTGTCTCCTTCTTACGTATGCCTTCAAGTTAAAACGCAATCGAAATGGTTTCAAACGAAACGTTGCTTTTATCGTACGAAGTTTCCGAAAGTGTTTAAATCGTCGAAAGTTTATCGTACTTTACTACTGCACTAATTCACCCCCCCCCCCCCCCCCCCCCCCTCTTAGTGCTGCTCCGGTCCTAACAATTGGTATCAGAGCCCGGTATTTCTCATTTCGGATTTATACCCAAGAGAAATGGCTCTTCATGGCTTTCAAGAGGGCTTTTCGATTATTCGTCCACTGTTGTTTAACGGATTGGACTACACTTATTGGAAAACTCGAATGAGAGTTTTCTTGATTTCTATGAATTTGGATTTATGGAATATTGTTGAAAACGATTTTCAACTTCCCTCTAAACCGATAAACGAATGATCGGATTTGGAGAAGAAGTATTTTTCTTTAAACGCAAAGGCTATGAATGCCTTATTTTGCGCTTTGGACAAAAATGAGTTCAATCGGGTTTCTTTGTGCGAAACGGCTTTCGACATATGACACACTCTTGAAATCACACACGAAGGCACTTCTAGAGTTAAAGATTCAAAAATCAACATTTTAATGCATGATTTCGAGCTTTTTCGAATGAAGCCGAGCGAAACCATTGTTGACATGTACACCCGTTTTCCGGATGTCGTCAATGGTTTACAAGCTCTTGGCAAATGTTTTTCGAATTTTGAACTTGTTAGTAAAGTTTTACGATCACTTTCTAAAGCTTGGGAATCAAAAGTAACGGCAATACAAGAAACAAAAGATTTAAATATTTTTCCACTTGAAGAACTTATCGGCTCATTGATGATATATGAAATGGTGCGTAATGCACATGATGAATACAATGAACACTTGAACTACCTTCCAAAGAATAGGAAGGATTTGGAACTCCGGACAAATGAATACCACTTAAGCGATGACTCAAGTGATGAGGACAATGATGAACTTGAACTTCGAACACTAACTCTTAATAAGTTCATTAAACAAAAATCTAAAATAAACAATGAACTTGAACAGAAGAAGAGGCCAAAGAAGAGGAAGGCAACCAAGGATGAATAAAAAACTTCCAAAGGTGAAACAGCGAATTGGGCTTTGACGAGCTTCGACTACAAGGTAAGTAACTCAACTCTCTTGAATTATTTTGAAATTACATAATACTTTTCATGAGTTATTTTTAATTTAGTTTAGGATTAATTTTCTTAAAAATTACATGAAAAAAAAAAATAGAAATCATGCTTATCATTCTAGTGATTTTGAAAATAATCATGAAAATTGTATGTTTATGATAAATAAAATGATTTTGATTAAAAATGCCTTATGAAATATGATATCATGCCTAATAAATTTATTTTTTGAGGCTATGCATTACGATGATGAGTTTTGGGTAATTTATAGTTTATTGATTATTGATGATTTCCATAATGATCTTTTACGATTTATGGATTATCGATTTATACCATGATGAAAGTTGCTTTCAAAAATGATGCACGACTTTTGTATGCAAACTAAGCATGAAAAGATAGATTCACCTAAAAAGAAAAATGTATGACTACAATAAATAACAAATGATTTTGGTTGAAAATACTTTATACTCAATGAAACGATCATTGATGAATATGCTTTATCTTTAATAGTTTCTTTGGCTTATATGCTCTATCATGATAAATATTTTGAAAAAATAAATGAAATCATATTTGATTTGAAGTAATGCATAATGATGATGCTTAATGATGCATTTTTTGATTTGACATAAAAGTGGCTTTAAAAAATGATGTATATTTTGATTTGACATAAATGAAATAGGCATGCTTATAAGAAATAGTGAAGTGTCATGCTTGACAATTGTATACTTAATGATGCATAAAGTTGTAATGAAAACATTAATATTTTAATACTATGATTTGATGATTTTATGCATGACATTGTAAAGTTATATATAATGATGCATAATGATGAAATTGTGTAATAAAAATATTAAACATTTTGAAACCATGTTTTAGTGTCATGCATATTGATCATGCTTAATAAATTTCGAAATTATGCATGATGAATCTTACGATTTATGGATTATTGATTTTTACCATAATGAAAGTACCTTATTGATCTTTGTTGTAATAAATCTTACTCTTTCAGTTTTAAACATGATACATGCTTTTATTTGGCAAAAATGAAACAAAATCATATGTTTTGAAACAATCGAAAAGAGGAAAACATTCTTGAAAATTATTTTGCTCAATCTTATTGATTTTGATGAATCCATTTGTATCATCTTTGTGAATCTCTTGGATTTTGATGATTTAAATTTGAATAATTTTTTGTCGAAATCACGATCTTGATCTCTTGAAATTTATAACATGAAATCTTTTATGAATCAAGATTGTTTTCTATTTAAAAGGAGATTTGTCGAAATGTTTCATAGTCTTTTAGTATTCATGATCTTGATAATTATGTTTTAAAACTTTATGTAAACCAAGAATGTTCATCATGATTCTCTCTTTGAATATTTAAAGAGGAGAATTTTCTATATGAATCATGATTTTGATGATTGAATATTTGATGTGCATGAATTGAGATCTTGCTCTCCTACTATTCTTTTTACTATTCACCAAAAGGAAGACTAATTCTAACAAACTATGATATGCTATATGAATTTTATTGTATTCATGAAGTAATATCTCATCATTAATTTTTGGTTATATTCCTTCATGTAATGATGATATGAATGTATGAAACACTTGTGATATGATTTTTTATACAATTCCATGTATTCGTGAAATATTTATCTCATCACGTAATTAATTCCTCTTGATACTCCTAATGTGATGAAGTGAAATTATGTATGAAATACAAATGAGGAGAAGTTTTGATCATGGTAGGATATAATTTGACAAATTGATACCATCATGATATAAAACATTTATGATTTGCAATGATGTATGCAATACTTGTACCTTCTAATTATGATGTGATGTATTACATATGATGTAAATCATGATTTAAAATACTATGAGTTGTTGCTAAAATGATGTATTATAAATATTGATTTAATGTTTTGTATCATGAATACTCTAAATGATGAATGTTTGGTATCATGATCAAAATGTTGATAAATAGTTAAAAATTTTAGTATCATGTATGATATCCTCATAATGTTGATCGATTTATTCAATATTGTGTATGAATGAATATAAGGTTTTTGAAAATGTGTATATTCTAATTTGAAAATATAATGATGAACAAATAAGATTGATACTTACCTTTGTCATAATTGATGTAAAGGGTCTTCCCTTCTTTTTGACAATGACAAAGAGGGAGAAAGCTAGCTTGCACAAGTCAAGAAGATGCAAAAACTTGATTGCTAGCTTGTCTATCTTAAGTAGCAAAGATTGCTAACTTGCTTATTTTAAGAAGCAAAAGTTGTCTTCTTGAACATCACTATCTTGCCTACCTCAAAATACAAAACATGCTAACTTGTTACGGAAGCAAAAGGGTCCTAACAGCCTATTCTCATGTAGTTGACCAATGACCTTACCGTTCGCTGCACTATGCTGTCGCACCCACGTGTGGATGTTTTCATCATGCATGGATTCCTCACTGGTGGAACACCTTTGCGGCCATGCATCATTGACCAAGCATCGTCAATCATCGTTCCAACGCATGGTTGTGCACACACACGGATCGACAACCCCACACAATCGCTACAATGTGCGGTTGTGCTCATATGTTCACCAAGTTACCCCATTGGTCGTCATGGCTATTCTTGTTTGCCACATAGTCATTGGAAATTACAGCCTTCGGTGTTTAGTTGATGTCGGCTATGGTTAACAAACGTCGTTGCAATGGCATTGTCGCAGTCATCAATCAAAGGCAATACTATAGTCATCACAGGTAGTGACATTGTTATAACTGCATACAACCAAGGCAAGCCAATCCCTGCAAGTCTACTTCATATAAGTAGCTGTGCATGTGATTGCCACTAGTTGTCGCACCGCATGACGCTTCCGCTGCATATAATAACACTTGTACACAACTTGCCTGGGCTAGTGACACCGGCACCCTCAATAATATATTCATTGATAACAAGTTATTAATAATTGTTTGTTAATTAAATATAAGGAACCTCACATCGCTCGTAGGCAAGCTATAGGATGGACGAAATAAGAAAGTAGATCGACAACATAAATAAATCATTCAAACATCATAAATCAAAATCAAATAACTCCTTTTCATGAGTGAACGGTGCTAATAAATAGATCCAAGATATTTGATTTTAAAGATACAAATTATAAATATAAAATATAAAATTATGCTATTATAATATGAAAAAATTTAATGCCTAAATCGAAATCAAATAATAATATATCAAGATTTACAATGCATACCTTTTGATGTCATTTAGAAAGCTTTTATCTGATCTGCAAATATATTGTCATTGGATTCGAAAGCTATAGCGAAATCGATCTCCAAGAAGAACTAGACTCGTCTTCTCTCTCTTCCTATCCTTCATATGACTACTATAAGTGATGGATTAAGGTGTAAGAAAGATTGAGAATAGATTTATAATCTTAATAATTAATGTTTCATCTCTAGGAGGTTCTATGCTTTTATAGGTGAGAGCAAATGGTGTAGATGCTTTTATAATCTTATCTCTCTTTCTATCCTTCATAGGATCACTATAAGCGATGGATTAAAGTGTAAGAGAGATTAAGAATAGATCTATAATCTTAATAACTGATGTTTCGTCTCTAAAAGGCCCTACGATTTTATACGTAAGAATAAAGGGTCTAGATGGTAATTAGAAGAGTCTTTTCCATCGAGGTTCAATCTTTTAAAGAATTCTACTAGTACATAACAATATTCAGAATATAATCAAATTTATAATATATTTTATTTAATTAAAGAGTATCACGTAATCTAACAAGAGGTGCTCATAGATCGGGAAAGAAAAGAGATTTAAATCGGGTGAAATGTTATTTGGTCTCTCCTGTGAGCTAACTCAAGCTCTACAAAGCCATGCATGAATGCGTGCATATCTGAATAATGAAGTAGAAGTATATGGAAATCATTTTATTCGCACGAAGAAAACATTGCAAGTGAAAAGAAATATGGTTTTTGGAGACAAATTATGGAGGTGATCATGATTCATGTGGCCAAATCATAATCACTTATTAGTTCAAGCCTTGTACTTACATTTGACAGGAATCCATCCGATCTAGTTTTTGATTTGCTTTATGGTCAATATTTATCCTGCTCATGCATAGAGTTATAATTTATACTATTTCTTTTAGATGAATATATACAAAAAAGATGAACTTGTTTGGGTACTTTTATATATAATTTATCTATGTGATTTAGTCAAAAGGTACTGAGCTAAGAGTTGGGGAAAGTTGGATTGATCATGATGATGAGGATGTGGATTCAGTGGATTATGCAAAATGCAACATCTAAATCCAATTATTTGTGAGATGTTGATGAGTAAAGGATATCATATGGTCTTGCTTGTGGAAATATTTGGAAGAAACTTCACTGCATACAATGTAGTCAAGCTTACAATCGAGCAACAAATCACATCAGAACATCAAATATTTCTCAAGGTGTAGGTCATGAATTATATTTATCTGTATTCGTATGCTCTTTTTTTCTCTATCTAAGAGGACATATGATCTTTTCTCATTTGAGATTGTTGCTGATTTGGTCAATGGTTTTGAGTTCGTATGTCATCAAGCAATAGGAAAACATCTATTAGCTTTTTCATGTTAACCTAATTTAATTGAATCATTTGGACTGATTAACTCTGAAAAATGCTGCTGAAGTATCAGAAAACAAAAGTCTAAATCTAAACATAGTTTAACTCATACTAAACTTGATTTCTAATTCATCTAACCACTTAACCTGCAACTTTCTCACACTTTTAGACATCCAAATTATGTGAAAGTGTTTCTTGAGGATCTGATTGCATCTTCTGGATAATGGAAACTGTCTATTCTATTAGTAATAATATTTTTCTAGTTTCTCGTTGTCTCTTCATATGATGGTTTTATCTTTCAGCCTAGTTGTTGGGTCCAGGCCTTGGACGGATCGATTTGAGCCCAAATCTTATTTATTATAAAAATAAGAACAGATGTGTGCAGCGAGTGCGTGCGTGCAGCGAACAGTTGCGACATTGAGAAAAGGAAGATAGATAAAAGTGGAAAGAGAAAAATAAGATTTTAAGTTTTTATTAGATGATCAAACGGTTAAATTTCATCCGTTTTAGTCTAAATTTTATATGAATAATTTTTACAATAAACTCTACTATCTTAATAGTATCGATCTACAATTTATATGATGTTTTTCTATTATACACATTTGGTGATATCTTCATGATATGTTATTGTTGAGCCAATATATATGTTTTTGATATTATAATGATCCTCTGATTATTCTGAAGAAGATTTATACATCTTTGGTTAATATTTATATTTGGTAACAAGTTGGTATTTTGATGAAGAACCTATTTTGATACATAAAGAGGGAAAAGAATTATTCCGTTATAATAGTTTTCCCAACAAGTGGTATCAGAGCTCCAAGTTGTATAAAGATGATAGTAACATTATTGAGCACATAAGCCTATTTCAAAGTTTTACAAATAAGCTAGTTGCTATGAAAATAAATATAGATGATAAGATGCAAGGATTGTTGCTTCTCAACTCCTTATCGGAAAGTTGGGAAACATATATGGTGACAATTTGTAACTCCACGCTAAACGGGATTATAACTATAGACATAGTTAAAGATAGTTTGCTAAATGAAGATACTAGAATGAAAAAACAGGGAGAATCTTCTTCTGGTACACTTGTAATTAAAAAATAAGAAAGTCGTGGAAGAAGTCATAGTAGAAATCCATATGGTTATAAAAGAAGATTCAATTCTAGAAGAGATGTCAAGTGGTTCCAATGTAATAGGCCAAGTCACATGAAGAAAAAGTGTAGGTTTTGAATGCGAGAACAGAATGAAAGGAAGAAAAATGAGAAAGAGACCAATACAATTACCGTTGAAGGTAATATCGTTATTGTTTATAATGACGGATGTGTCAATCTTGCAACTTAGGAAGTAATTGGGTAATTGACTCTAGTGCTTCATTTCATGTTACTTCTCATGGTGATTTTTTTATATCTTCTTATAGGGAAATTTGGGGGTGACTTCACATGTGTAATGGAAGAACATTAAAAACAAAATCCCCAATTTCCCAAAGATGTGTTCGTCGTCGTGCGAAGATTGGAGCCCAAGCGAAACTTAAAACTACGTATATAAAAGATTGTGTTACCTAGAGAGATCGTATATCCCTAAATCCCTATAGATCTCTAGGAGAGGGTGAAAGAGGTCAAGTGTCCTCCTCTCTAGCGGTGACCCACACAACAGGACTGTGACGATGTACCTCAAAACTCCAAGCCTGCTATTTGAGAAGGAGAAGGGGAGGAGAATATGAGAGGCAATCCCAAAAGGCTCTAGTCTATAAATCATTGGTTCTCTCCTATTTATAGATATCCTATGTCAACTTAACCCTAATGGATCCTACCATATTGGGTATTGGATCTCCATCCAACTACTCAAGCATCTTAGATTAGTGGATCTCTATCTAATAATCTTTTATTGGCTCTTATTGGATCTCATTCATAGGATCCAATAATTTAGGGGCTTATTGGATATCCAATAAGATAGGGGCTCTAGTGGATGTCTTATATCCGAACCTCTACTCATCGTAATGCCTACCATATGTGTGTGACCCTCTAGGCCCAATATCGAACTGGTCGTGAGTCATATCTATCAGAACTCCTTCTGACTTAGTGAATTATTATCTCCATAATAATTCACTCAACTCATCGACTACAGATGTACTAGGCCACTACGTCATAATCCCTAGATGATACAGGAGAATCCAATCCATTGGACCTGTCTATCCTCAGTTACCGTATACTTATAGTCTTTCATCCATCTAATATCCCAAAGATTGTATACCAGGCATAGTACTATCAGACCTATACGGTTTCTACTTGAGTCTCGCTCTAATCGGATTCTCCTAGAGAACTCTTTATCTCTCAATCCGAATGACCCTAGCTAGGGATTTGTTTGAGCAAGAACACATGGGATATTCCTCTCATGATATCGAGAGCAGATGATCCTCTATTGATACTCAATAGCTAGGGATTTGTTTGAGCAAGAACACATGAGATATTCCTCTCATGATATCGAGAGCAGATGATCCTCTATCGATACTCAATAGTTCTCGTAAGGTTGGCTACCACTCTCGATGATTGGCTTTGCTAGATCTGGAACCTCCAAACATATAAGTCTGGTATCAAAGAGTGGAGTACTCATACAGGACATTCTTGGTGTCTCAAGTCTAAGGACCAAGTATACCATTGGTACTACAGAATCTTTGTCTGACAATAAGGCATCATCAACCATCCAACGTTCCATAAGCAGATCAATCAGTGAACTCATTCTCCAATGAGTACTTGTACTGTATCTCTAGTGTCCCTACACGAGCATCTATAAGACCAACTACATCCATCATATGAACGAGTATACAGTACACCAGTCTGTCTAGTTATCTCGATATCCCTCTCGAGTAACCTATGACCGAAATTATTTAAGATCTATATTTAAAGACAAATCAATCTCATTATCATGATCTCATAATGATCTGATTCTCATTGCACAGATCTATAGATATCATAATATATTCAAGCAACAAGAAATATAAAATAATAAAATACCAAATAATAATAAGCAAAAAGACTGCGTGTTAAGTCACACGTACCATCACTCACATGATTAGCACTTATATTGTTGGTGATTTTGGCAATGTTAGAATGAGAAATAGTGATACATCTAAGATTATGGGTATTTGAGATATTTGCTTGGAGACCAGTACTAGGAGCAAATTGATACTCAAAGATATTAGACATGTTTTAGATATTTATCTTAACTTGATATATATAAGTAGACTTGATGACGAGGGATTTACATACTATTTTGGTCAAAGCAAATGGAAGCTCACTAAAGGTTCTCTAGCGAGAGGAAATAAGCTAAACTTTTTCTATGTCATGAAAGCTAAGCTATACAAAAGAGAGATTAATGCAATTCAAAAAGGTAAAAGCATATATCTTTGGCATAAGAGACTTGGTCATATCAACGAGAATAGACTTCAAAATCTAACTAGAAAGTAGTTCTTATTGGAGTTGCAAGGTACATCTCTTAAATCTTATGATCATTGCTTAACTAGAAAAATATATAGAGTTGTCTTTAATACTTATCGGTCATCTAGAAGATCAAATGTTATTGATTTGATTTACACTGATATCTATACTATGCAAACTAGAACTCTTGGAGGTGCTCTTTATTTTGTTACTTTCATTGATGACTATTCTAGAAAAGTTTGGGCTTTTGCTTTGAAATCTAAATACCAGGTACTCGAAATTTTTAAAGAGTTTCATGTTAGTGTTGAAAGAGAAACTAAAAGAAAACTAAAGTGTGTTTGAGCATATAATAGTAGGCAGGGGTCCTTTTGAGAATTATTGCAGGTTTCATGGTATCAAGCTTGAGAAAATAGTTTCTAAAACTCCTCAGCAAAATGGTGTGGTAGAAATGATGAATAAAACTATTGAAGAAAGGATTAGGTGTATGCTTTCCCATGCTAAGTTACCTAAGTTATTTTGGGGAGAGACTATGAGAACTACAATTGATCTGATAAATCTTTCTTCATTAGTTCCTCTAAAATGTGATGTTCCAAAAAGAGTATGGAAGGAAAAATATATATCTTATGATCATTTGAGAGTCTTTGGTTACAAAGCATTTGTTCATATTCCCAAAGATGAGAGGTCCAAGCTTGATATTAAGGCAAAAGCATATATTTCTTGGGGTATGGTCATGAAGAGTTTGGGTATAAATTATGAGATCCAATTAATAAGAAGGTTATTAGAAGAAGAGATGTTATGTTTCTTGAAGACCAATTGTTTGATGATTGTGACAATGTTGAGAAGCTAAAAACCTCTGTTTATATTCCTTAAAGTTTGGGTCTAATCCCTCCACATGTAGTTTATGATGATCATAGGAGAGATGAACAAGAAGATTGTAGTAAGAATGTCAGTGATGATGCTCTTACAATTGATGATGTTGAACCAATTAAACAATTTGAACAAGCACCTCCGCCACTAGTTGAGATTACATTAAGAAGATCCATGAGTGACAACCATCTACTAGATATCCTCCACATGAGTATATTATGCTTACTAATAGAAAAGAGTCAAAAACATACAAAGATGCTATTCTACATAAGCACAAGAATGAGTGGGCTAAAGTCATACAAGAAGAGATGAGATCCTTGCTTGAGAACCACACATATGAGGAAAGTTGTCTGAAGGGAAGAAAACTCTCAAGAATAAATGAGTTTATAAATTAAAGACTAAAAATAATAGCTCACAACAAAGATATAAAGCACGAATAGTTTTGAAAGAATTCAGTCAGAAAAAAGATATTGACTTTGAAGAAATATTTTCTCCTATGGTGAAAATGTCATTTATCCGAATTGTTCTTGGTTTGATTATTGGCTTGAATTTAGAAGTTGAGCAATTTGATGTGAAAACTATATTTTTTTTATGGTGACTTAGAAGAAGAAAGTTATATAGAGCAACTAGAAGGTTCCAAACTTAAGGGAAAAGAAAATATAGTGTGTAAGCTTAGAAAAAACTTATATGGACTCAAACAAGCACCCAAACATTGTTATAATAAGTTTGATTCTTTTATGATGAGCCAAGGGTACAATAGAACTACATCTGATCATTGTGTATTTATAAGAAAGTTTTTAGATGATGATTTCATTATTCTCCTACTATATGTTGATGATATGCTAATTATTGGCTATGATACGAATAAAATTGATAAGCTTAAAAAAGAGCTACATCTTTTATCATAAAAGACTTTGGATCAGTGAAACAAATACTTGGCATAAAGATTCTGTAGGAAAATCTAAAGGCGACATCACAAGCGCAGCGTAAGAACAGAAAAAATAAAAACCCTAAATTTTTCAAAAAAGTGTTTGTTGTCATGCGAAGATTGGTGCGCAAAAACACTCGAAACTTAAATCCACATATGAGATAGTTGTGGTTTACCTAGGGAGATCGTATATCTCTTAATCCCTCTAGATCTGTAGGAGAGGATAAATGAGGTCAAGCGCCCTCCTCTCTAGCGATGATCTACACAGTAGGGCTACAATAACACTCCTCAAATCACTATCTAAATCTCCATACCTGCTATTTGAGGAGGAGAAGGGGAGAGAAGAATAGTAGATGGCAACCAAGAAGCCTCTAGCCTATAAGCCTTTGGTTCCTTTCTATTTATAAAGGTCCCCTATCAACTTAACCATGATGGATCCTATCATATTGGGTACTAGATCTCTATCCAACTATCCAAGCTACTTAGATTAGTGGATCTCTATCCAATAATCTCTCATTGGTTCTTATTGTATCTTATCTATAGGATCCAATAATTTAAGAGCTTATTGGATATCCAATAAAATAGGGGGTTTGGTAAACATCTCATATTTGAACCTCTAGTCGTCGCAATACATACCATATATGTATGACCCTTTAGGCCCAATATCGAGCTGGCCATGAGTCATACCTGTTAGAACTCCTTCTAACTCAGTGAATTATTATCTTCATAATAATTTACTCGACTCATCGACTACGGACATATTAGGCTATTACGTCGCAGCAACTAGACGGTACAAGAGAATCTAATCCTTTGGACCTATCTGTCCTTAGTTACTTATAGTCCCTCATTCATCTAATATCCCAAAGATTATATTCTGGGTGTGATGCTCTCAGACTCATGCGGTTTCTACTTGAGTCTCGCTTTAATCGGATTCTCCCATAGAACTCTTTCTCTCTTAATCTGAATGACTCTGGCTAGAGATTTATCGAAGTAAGAACATATTAAATATTCCTCTTATGACACTGAGAGTGGATGATCCTTTATCGACACTCAATAGCTCTTATAAGGTTGATTGTCACTCCCAATGATTGGTTATGTTAGATTTGAAACTTCCAAACCTATAAGTCTCGTATCAAAGAGTGGAGTACTCATACAGGATATCCTTAGTATCTCAAGTCTAAGGACCAAATACACCACTGGGATAATGGAATCGTTGTCTGACAATAAGGTTTTATTAATCATCTAACATTCCGTGAGCTGATCAATCAGTGAACTCATTCTCTAACGAGCACTTGCATTATAGCCCTAGTGTCCCCACAAGGGTAGCTATGAGATCAACTGTCTCCATCATATGGATAAATATATAGTATACCAATTTGTTTGGTTATCTTGATGCCCCTCTTGAGTAAACTATGACTATGATTATTTAAGGTCTATGTTTAAAGGTGAATCGCTCTCATTATCATGATCTCATCATGATCTAATTCTCATTATACATATCCATGGACATCACAATATATTCATGCAATAAGCAATATAAAGTGAAAGAATGCTATAATAATAATAAGCAAAAATACTCAATGTCATGTCACATATGCCATCATTCACATGATTGGCTTGCAGGGCACCTATAACTAGTAGATTCTTCATGATAGGAAGAAATGGAAGATTTGGCTATCTCATGAGATTTATATTGAAAATATTCTTGAAAAATTCAATATGAGTAAAGCCAAATCAATTTGGTCTCCACTTGTAGGTCATTTCAAGCTTAGTTCGAAACAATGTCCTACAAGTGAGAAAGAAAAAAAAGAAATATCCAGAGTGCCTTACTCATCGGTAGGCAATTTGATGTATGTTATATTTTGTATTATGCTAGATATAGCTTATGCAGTTGGAATTGTCAACCAATTTCTCTCTAATCCTGATAAGGAATATTGGACAATAATAAAATATATATTAAGATATCTAATAGGTACTTCTAAGTTGTATTTATATTTTGATAGTGGTAAATCAATGATAGAGGGGTACACAGATGCAAACATAACAGGTGATACTGATTTCAAGAAGTCTACTTCGGGGTTCTTGATGACGTTTGCAAGGGGAACAGTCTCTTGGCAGTTTAAGTTACAGAATTATGTTACTCTATCAATCACAGGAACATAATACATAGTAATAACTGAAGCCTACAAAGAAACTTTATGGATCAAAAAGTTTCTATAGGAATTGGGCTTGAAACAAGAAGGATATACTATTTACTATGATAGTCAGAGTGTCATTCACCTTTTCAAAAATTCAACATACCATTCAAGATCTAAGCATATTGATATAAGATATCATTGGATTCGTGATGTGCTTGGGATAAAAGAATTACACTTGCAAAAGATGCATACCAATAAGAATGGATCAGACATATTGATAAAGTCTTTGCCTAAGGAGAAACTTAAAGCATGTAGGTGAAGAGCGGGCTTACTACAACCCACTATATGATTAGGGAGGAAGAATTATTGGGTCCAACTCATATGTGGGCTTGAATTGATTGATTTGGGAATTGAGCCTAAATATAATTTATTAAAAAAGAAAAAAAAATAAAATAGACTTGCGCACTGAGGGTTGGGAATGTGTGTGTGCAGTGGCGATGCTAAGAAAAGGAACGGAGAGATAAATTTAAGATTTTAGGATTTTTAAGTAGATGATCAAGTGGCTAAACTTTGCTAGTTTTGGACTAAATTTTATGTGAATAATTTTTACAATAAGCTTTACAATTTTAATAGTATCAATATGTAGTTTATCCTCTCTAAGATATTTTTCTATTATACCCACTTGGTGGACCTAAAATTATTCTTTCATGAAATTCATCTATGGTGATGATGATATGTTATTATTGAGCCAAGATATATGTTATTGATGTTATTATGATCCTCTGATTATTCTAGAGAAGACTTATTGTAAACCTATTATCATTATTGGTGATAGTAAAAGTTTGAAGTGAACTATAGTCTCGTGATTTTTTCTGTATTGTGTCATGTCACACATGTCATCATTCACGTGATTGGCTTGTAGAGCACCTGTGACTAGTAGATTCTTTGTGATAGGAAGAAATAGAAGATTTGGCTATCCCATAATATTTACATTGAAAATGTCCTTGAAAGATTCAACATGAATAAAGCCAAAGCAGTTTTTTCTCCACTTATAGGTCATTTCAAGCTTAATTCGAAACAATGTCCTACAAGTGAGAAAAAAAAGAAAAAGAAATGTCAGAGTGCCTTATTCATCGGTAGGAAATTTGATGTATGTTATAGTTTGTACTATGCTAGATATAGCTTATGTAGTTGGAGTTGTTAACCAATTTCTCTCTAATCCTGATAAGGAACATTGGACAATAATAAAATATATATTAAGATATCTAAGAGGTACTTTTAAGTTGTGTTTATATTTTGATAGTGGTAAACCTGTGATAGAGAGGTATACAGATGCAGACATAGCAAGTGATACTAATTCCAAGAAGTCTACTTTATGGTTCTTGATGACATTTTCAAGGGTAGCAGTCTCTTGGCAGTCTAAATTACAGAATTGTATTACTCTATCAATCATAGAAATAGAATACATAGCAATTACCAAAGCTTGCAAAGAAGCTTTGTTGATAAAAAAGTTTCTATATGAATTGGGCTTGAAACAGGAATGATATATTATTTATTGTGATAGTCAAAGTGTCATTCACCTCTCCAAGAATTCAACATACCATTATATATCTAAGCATATTTATATAAAATATCATTGGATTGCATGAGATAAAAGAATTATACTTAGAAAATGTATATATTAATGAGAATGGATCTTGACAGTCTTTGCGTAAGGAGAAGCTTGAAACATGTAAAAACATGTAGACGAAGAGCGGGCTTACTACAGCCCACCATATGAGCTGGAGGGGAAGAATTGTTTGGTTCAGCCCATATGTGGGCTTGGACTGATTGATTTGGGTATTGAGCCCAAATCTAATTTATTAAAAAAATAATAATAATAAAATAGATGTGCACAACAAAGGCTAGAAATGTGTGAACACATAGAGAGAAGAGGAGAGAGAAATTTAATATTTTGATTTTTTTTTGCTAGATAATTAAGCGACTAAACTTCGTCAGTTTTGACCCAAATTTTATGTGAAAAATCTTTACAATAAGCTCTATAATTTTAATAGTATCAATCTAGAGTTTGTTCTCTCTAAGATACTTTTCTGTTATACCCACTTGGTGAGATCTAAAATTTTTCTTTCATAAAATTCATCTATGGTAATGATAATATATTATTGTTGAGCCAACATATATGTTTTTGATATTATTATGATCCTCTTATTATTCTGGAGAAGATTTCTTGTAAACATATTATCATCATTGGTGATAATAAAAGTTTGAAGTGAAATATGGTCTTGTGGTTTTTTTTCACATTAGGTTTTTCACGTAAAAAATTCGGTATCTCACTTTGTGATTGATTTATTATTTTACTATTTATACTACTCTGATTAATATTACATTTAGTAACAAGTTAATATTTCCACGAGAAATCCATTTTGATATACAAAGAAAGAACAAAATTATTTCAATTTTTCCCTAAGACATATGCACTTGAATTATGTAAAGTTGATTTGCATCATTTCAAGTAAATTATCATTACTTTTGTTATGGATCATTTGTGTGAAACGGATAGCTCTTTCCTCGGTAGTTTCATGACTTAATTCTCTCATAAATTTCAGATTGATGAGTCTTATTTTTGCCATCGGGTATGTGTCATATTTGTTTCATTGCACTTATCTTGATGCAATGTACAGTGAGTATTTCATGCCTTCCTCTGCTTCTTGAAAATTGAAGACATGCTTAAATTTTCGTGAAGTTTGCAATTGGGATTTATTTACATATTTCCTTTTTATATATTTTGTCCGTAATTTTACGTCATATTCGACAACGCAAGAAAAAAAAATCAAATTTTTCCAAGAAAAATAAAAAACCATCTGAGACATGTTTCTGAATCTGTAAAACAAAATTGTGTTCGGATTCTTTTGTGATAATTTTTATGACATCTTTTTACCAAGATAGATGCATCTTCTTCAGATGTTCCTTACTGATTGAGTTACCCGTATGATGAAAACTTAAAAGAATTGAAACATGCTACAAAACAGTCTACTAAATTTGACTCTGATCTGACATCAAGGGAGTGTAGCCATTGCCAACAGATCCTCCAATAATAATATAGTAGTTTGAACTATTAAATCATAGCTTCTAAGTTTCTCTGCTTGATCTAGCAAACATATGGTGATGCTGTTCAGCAGCCAAACATGGATTGACGCATAGTCCTGCATAAACTTGTTTGAAGTTGTTTGTGTTAAATCTCGTATTTTGATGATGAAACCATTTGATATATGTGTTTATGATTTAATCTGCGTTTTGAGTGACGTAGGATACTTCGATCAGGATGAGACAATTAAAGCAGGAAAATCATGTTGGGCCGGAGGAACATGTCAGAAGATTGGACGTCGGGCCGGTGGAACGGTCGACGTATCGATAGAAGGCTTCGGACCATGGATTCGGGCATCGAGCCAAGAAGAGTGGATATTGCGCCAAGGACATCGAAGTTGCGGAGTCAACTGGCCGATTGGGCAATAGGCCGCAAGAGAGGATGATGTGCCGAAGAATCGGACGAAGCGTCGAGAGACCAATGACATGCCGGACAACTTGATTAATGCTTAGTATTAATTGTCTAGATCGAAGTTTGTTTTAAGTGTGCAGGATTAACTACGATGAAAATAAGATATGCAGCAGGAGTTGCGCCGGAGTCAAGACAATGATCACGTTGGGAGTTCGAGAGTTCGACGGAAGTTCGGACAGTCGTCGGAGGTTCTGCGGGAACAAATCCGAGAAGTCCATGAGCTTGCCAAAGAAGCTCATCGGAACTCGCCAAGTGGATTGTCGCAAGTCCAAGAGTTTGCCGGAAGTCCGCAGGAGCATCACCGAGGGTTCATTGGATGATCGACGAAAGTTCGCCGAAAGTTCGCTAGAAGAAGCGATTGACGCACCGGAGCAAGTTGCAGTAAATGTCTTAGGAAATATTGTAGTTAGCATAATGATTAAGTTGGAAATGAGAGATGATCCCATTAACTTAATCTTGGGGCAATTGGGCCCCTGAAAAACCCAAATTGGGGCAAATGGATCAACCCATTCGGACCCTGATTTCTGCTAGGCGGTTGAACCGCCCAAGCCAGGCGGTGCCACCGCCTGGGCTTAGTCTCCGAGCGAGACTGGGCGGGGAAACCTACCCTGACAGAAGGTGGCACCGCCTGGGCTCAGTCTCCGAGCAAGACTGGGCGGGGCAACCTCCCCTGACAGGAGGTGGCACCGCCTGGGCTCAGTCTCCGAGCTCTGGTTGAGCGGTGCAACCGCCTCAGTCAGGCGGTGGCACCACCTGAGCTCAGTCTTCGAGCTCTGGCAGGAGGTGCAACCGCCCCTGACAGGAGGTGGCACCGCCCAGAGGCTCAGTCTTCGAGCTCTGCCAGGCGGTGCAACCGCCTCAGTCAGGCGGTGCAACCGCCAGATCCCGGAATTCCGGGAATTGACAGTTTTGAGCTCCAAATTCAAACTGGATTGGGGCCTATAAATACCCCACCCTTTCAGCACTGAAAGGGCACCCAGAAACCACCGAAATTCTGATTTTACTTTATGATTTTTAGAGCTCAAAAGTGTTGTATGAGTTGAAAGTTCTTCTTCCTCTTTTTTTCCAAGTTCTAATCTGTTAAGAGAGGAAAGGAAATTCTGTAAGCGTTGTCTCCTAAGCCCGTCAAAAGGAGTGAATCTGTAAAAGGGTGGTTGGCCTTCGCCTATTGAAGGAAGGCCTCTAGTTGACGTCGGTGACCTCATCGGTGGAGGAAGCCAAAAGTGGAGTAGGTCAAGATTGACCGAACCACTCTAAATCTCGGTTTGCATTTACTTTGAGCATATTATCTTTACTGCAAACCTCCTCAAAAGCTTACTACTTTCTGCGCATATACGATTGGGTTTCAAGCTTTGCACTTTCCAAATCGGCGTTTAGACGTAAATCAGTTTTATTGTACGATCATCATATTTCAGTTTGTGCTTACGTTTTGATTTCTATCATAACTGCAAACTGCCTTTATATCCTTGCTTTAACTATATCTCGCTTAATCAAGTGATTTACGAATCAGCATTTAGACGTAAATCAGTTTTTTCGTACGAATATCATATTTCAATTTGCGCCTACTATCTGATTTGAACCATAACTACAAACTGCATTTATATCTTTGCTGCATCTCGCTTAATCAAAAGTTAAAGTGATTTACGAATCGACTTTCTTACTGAAATCACTTTTATCGAACGAACGTTTTTTTTAATCGTAGAAAGTTTTCAGCTGCACTAATTCACCCCCCTCCTCTTAGTGCTCTTGATCCTAACAATTGGTATCAGAGCGGGGTTAACTCTCAAACGGATTAAAACCCAAGAGAGATGGCATACGCCGAAAACCAAGAGGGTCATTCTATTACACGTCCACCCATGTTCAATGGGACAGACTACACCTATTGGAAGACTCGAATGAGGATCTTTCTTATTTCTATGGATTTTGAACTTTGGAATCTTGTCGAAAATGGATTTTCGAAGTCTTCTCTTCCAATGATCGATTGGAATGAATTGGAGAAGAAGGCTTTCACTCTTAATGCAAAGGCTATGAATATCTTATTTTGTGCACTTGATAAAAATGAGTTCAACCGTGTTTCGGTTTGTGAAACAGCATTTGATATTTGGCACACACTCGAAGTGATTCACGAAGGCACAAGTAGAGTGAAAGAGTCAAAAATCAATCTTTTGTTACATTCTTTCGAACTTTTCCGGATGAAACCGAGTGAGACTATTGGCGACATGTTTACCCGTTTCACGGATGTCGTCAACGGTCTAAAAGGACTTCGAAAAAGTTTTTCGGATTTTGAGCTCGGAAATAAGATTCTAAGATCCCTTCCTAAGAGTTGGGATCCTAAAGTCACTGCTATTCAAGAGGCGAAAGATCTAAACAACTTCCCTCTTGAAGAACTAATCGGGTCATTAATGACCTACGAGATGACTTGCAAAGCTCATGAAGAGCAAGAAGACATCCTTCTAAAGAACAGGAAGGATATGGCACTCAGAACTTTAGAAGACCACTTGAGAGAAAATTCAAGTGATGAGGACTATGACGATGATGTGACACTTCTGATAAGAAAATTTAAAAAATTCATTAAAAGAAACAAGTTTAAGAATGACACAAAAAATAAACTTAAACCCAAGAAGGACCAAGTTATTTGCTACGAGTACAAAAAGCCGGGACACTACAAAAGTGATTGTTCCCAAGTCAAAAAGAGAACATCAAAGAAGAAGGCACTCAAAGCAACGTGGGATGACTCAAGCGCGTCCGAAGAAGAGGAGTCCAACACCGAGCAAGTTGCTCATTACGCCTTAATGGCCATCGGAGAGGAGGTAACGAATTTAATAGATGCAGATTTAACATTTGAGGAATTATTAAATGCCTTCCATGACTTATTTGATGAATGCAAGATTATTAGTAGAAAATACAAATTGCTAAAAAAGGAGCATGATAGTCTTACTTGTAATTTCGATAAATTAAAAACTGAATATCATGATAGTTTAGGTTCATGCATAAAATGCCATGATCTAGAAACTCTCCAAAAGGAAAACTTGCTACTTAAGGACACCTTGAAGAAATTCGAGGTTGGTAGCAAGTCCTTGAACATGATCCTTGCAAACAAGGGTCACGTTCCCAAAAGAAGTGGATTCGGATTTATGAGAAGTCCTCACCAAAATCCAACCACCTTCATGAAAGACCCCATATTACATGTTCGACACCAAAGCAAATGCAACTTTTGTTGCAAACTTGGACACAAAACGCATTATTATCCACTCAAGAAAATTAGTCCGAACAGATTAATTTGGGTTCCTAAAGGAACCATGATAAATTCTATGCAACATGATAAAAAATGTAGATTTATTTTTGAGGCACCCAAAAGTAAATGGGTACCTAAAGATCATCCTTTCTTGTAGAAACCTATACCATCACAAGCTAGGAGCAAGAGATGGTACCTTGATAGTGGATGCTCAAGGCATATGACCGGAGATCCATCTCAATTCTCTAAGCTCACTAGCATAGACGAAGGCTATGTCACCTTTGGAGACAACAACAAGGGTTAAATCATTGGTAAAGGAACCATAGGTAACAAATCCAACTTCTTTATCAAAGATGTTTTGTTAGTTGATGGTTTAAAACATAACCTCTTGAGCATTAGTCAATTATGTGATAAAGGATATATTGTCAGATTCGAATCTAATGTTTGCATCATTGAAAAACCACACAAAAACACGTCTATGATTGCATTAAAACAAAATAACGTATACACTATTGACATCAACGATTTGTGTAATGAAATATGTTTTTCGGTTTTGAATGAGGATGCTTGGCTATGGCATAGAAGATTAGGTCATGCTAGCATGAAACTAATCACTCAAATATCATCTAAAGAACTTGTAAGAGGAATTCCTCATATCAAGTTCATCAAAGATAATGTATGTGATGCTTGCCAATTAGGTAAACAAATTAAGGGTAGTTTCAAATCTAAGAATCAAATAAGCACCTCTAGACCCTTACAATTGATCCATATGGACTTATTCAGACCAATCTCTACATCAAGCCTAGGAGGTAGCAAATACGCCTTCGTCATTGTGGATAACTATAGTAGATACACATGGACTTACTTCTTAAAATAGAAAAATGAATGCTTTAGATATTTTACCAAGTTTTGTAAACTTGTTCAAAATGAGAAGGGTTCTATGATTTCGTCAATTAGAAGTGATCACGGTGGTGAATTTCAAAACCATGATTTTCAAGAATTTTGTGAACTCAATGGATACAACCATAATTTCTCTACTCCAAGAAATCCTCAACAAAATGGAGTAGTAGAAAGAAAAAAATCGAAATTTACAAGAAATGGCAAGAACCATGTTGAATGAACATAGCTTACTCAAATATTTTTGGGCCGAAGTCGTAAACATTGCATGCTATATTTTGAATAGAGTTCTAGTAAGACCCTTACTCACCAAAACTCCCTATGAGTTATGGAACAACAAAAAACCCAATGTTTCATATTTTAAAGTCTTTGGGTGTAAGTGTTTTATCTTAAATGAAAAAGATAACTTAGGAAAATTTGATGCTAAATCCGATAAAGGAATCTTTCTTGGTTATTCTTCGGTTTCTAAAGCTTTTCGTATCTTCAATAAAAGAACTTTAATTATTGAAGAATCCATTCATGTTGTTTTCAATGAGATTTTCGAAATCAGGAAAAACGATTTTGATGATGATGTTAATTTTGATTCCTTGAATTTAAATGAAACCCCGTCTCCAACTAGCAACTTGGATGCATCCAGTTCCAAAACATCCTTACCCAAGGATTGAAAGTATGTAGATGCTCATCCTAAGGAGCTAATCTTAGGAGACACATCAAAGGGGGTTCAAACACATTCTTTTCTTAAAAATTTTTGTTCCAACGCCGCTTTTCTCTCCCAAATTGAACCCAAATGTGTTGACGAAGCCATGAAAGATGATTCATGGATTATTGCAATGCAAGATGAATTAAATCAATTTGAGAGAAATGAGGTGTGGAAGCTTGTTCCTAGTCCAAATGACCATTTAGTTATTGGTACTAAATGGGTTTTTAGAAACAAGCAAGATGAATATGGTATCGTGGTTAGAAACAAGGCTAGATTAGTGGCCAAAGGTTTCAACCAAGAAGAAGGTATCGATTACGAAGAAACCTTCGCTCTTGTGGCTCGATTAGAAGCCATAAGGATGCTCCTTGCCTACGCTAGTAGTAATAATTTTAAGTTATTTCAAATGGATATTAAAAGCGTTTTTCTTAATGGCTTTATTTCCGAAGAAGTCTATGTTGAACAACCTCCTGGATTTGAAAATAATAGCCTCCCTAATCATGTGTTTAGATTAACTAAAGCTCTCTATGGTTTAAAACAAGCTCCGAGGGCTTGGTATGAGAGACTTAGTTCTTTTCTTATTGAAAATAATTTCACAAAAGGCAAGGTTGATACTACATTGTTCATCAAGAATTTTGAAAATAATTTTCTCATTGTTCATATTTATGTTGATGATATTATCTTTGGTTCTACAAATGAATCTCTTTGTGAATCTTTTGCTAAAACTATGAGTCTTGAATTCGAAATGAGTTTAATGGGAGAATTAACATTCTTCTTAGGCTTACAAATCAAATAACTAAGCAATGACATCTTTATTAGTCAAACTAAATATGCTATGAATTTGCTAAAAAAGTTTAATATGAATAGCTCAAAAGCTATTAACACTCCTATGAGCACCTCCACTAAGTTAGAAATTGATGAAAGTGGAGAAAACTTCGATCAAAAAACTTATAGGGGCATGATAGGAAGTTTACTTTACTTCATTGCAACTAGACCAGATATCATATTCAGTGTAGGACTTTATGCTAGATTTAATCAAACCCTAAGATATCTCATCTCAAAGTAGTTAAAAGAATACTTAGATATCTTAATGGTACCACAAATCTAGGATTATGGTACCCAAAATCAGAGAATCTTGAGTTAATTGCTTATGCTGATGCGGACTTTGCTGGCTGTAGACTAGATAGAAAAAGCACATCAGGAACATATCAATTTTTAGGACATGCCCTTGTTTCCTGGTCATCTAAGAAACAAAATTCGGTTGCACTATCAACAACCAAAGCTGAATATATTGCAGTAAGTGCATGCTGTGCACAAGTTGTATGGATGAAAAACACCTTAGAAGATTATAAAGTTCATCTTAAAAATATTCCCATTAAATGTGATAACATAAGTGCAATATGTTTAACAAAGAATCCTATACAATACTCAAGAACAAAACATATTGATATTAGATATCACTTTATACGAGATCATGTTACTAATCATGATGTAATCATAGAGTTCATTGACACTAAACATCAACTAGCTGATATTTTTACAAAAACTCTAAGTGAAGAATAATTTGATTTCATAATAAGAGAATTAGGAATGTTGATGTGTCCGAATACATAAACTTGTTGAAATTATTTTTCGAACTTTATTGATTGATTAATCAATTTCACTTAATTGCTATGATGATTTTACATAATTACATGTTAAAAATTATGTGTATGAATATAAAAATTTCCATGATGATAAGTATGTTTTGTCTTCATGATCATATTTGAAAATCAATAGCACAGTCTCGTCCGAATGCATGAAAGTCTTAATTTCATTTTTGGATTCTCTTAAAAATCGGAGTTTCTCGATACATTATTCTCTTCCGGACTTAATAAAGCATACGTCATAACGAGTTTAATTCTCATCATTATTGACATATGAAATACATCTCTCATACACCTATGTGAAGAATATTCTTTAAAGAAATGGATTTAATAAAATGATTCCTGATTATATGAATGATAGTGTTTTTACTAACAAGGATTCGTTTCTAATACATATCTTGATCCTTGTGAAAATGAAGCAAGATTTAATCTCTCATCAATTTTAACTTCATTTAAAGTAAACTCATAAATAGATGGTGGAGATGCGGGGTAAAAACAGAATTGATATCTCCATGTCATGGTTGCATAATTGACTCACTATTGAAAATGACATGAACCTAGTAAAGGCATCACACTTATGCTCAAAATTCGCTTATATTGTTCTCGTTGTATCACAATTACCATGCTTTTTGTTGATGACAAAGGGAGAGAAATATATGAGTATTAATGCCATGCTTGCATCACCAAGAGATATATGAATTGATGCTATGATTGCTATAATTTGCATTATGCCTTGTTTGTATCATGTAATGATATCAAAATCTTACTTCGCGGTTTTACATGTTGATATCTTGCAATGTGATGAAATGCTACAATTGATAAACACTTAGAAATGTTTGTGTTACGATATCAAAAGCTTACATTGCAATTTTACATGTTGATATCATACCATTTGATAATAGCAAACTTGCGTGATGGTAAAAATGGATATTATGTTTTTCATGCAATGAGTTGAACTTATATCACAAACACTTGATTGTGGTACTTCTTCTTTTTGTTGATGACAATGGGGGAGAAGTATGTTGATGACATGACATGTTATGCATAAGTTTATGATGGCATGTTGCTTGGATTTTTTGAATCCAAGAGTTTCTATCAATATGGCATATTGATAAGGGGAGTTTGTTTAAACTCCGAGAGTTAAGGTTAACTCCGTCATCAAGTGGTTGTCATCATCAAAAAGGGGGAGATTGTTGAATCTCGTATTTTGATAATGAAACCACTTGATATATGTGTTTATGATTTAATCTGCGTTTTGAGTGACGCAGGATACTTCGATCAGGATGAGACAATTAAAGCAGGAAAATCATGTTGGGCCGGAGGAACATGTCAGAAGATTGGACGTCGGGCCGGTGGAACGGTCGACGTATCAACAGAAGGCTTCGAGCCATGGATTCGGGCATCGGGCCAAGAAGAGCGGATATTGCGCCAAGGACATCGGAGTTGCAGAGTCAACTGGCCGATTGGGCAATAGGCCGTAAGAGAGGACGATGCGCCGAAGAATCGGACGAAGCGTCGAGAGACCAATAACATGCCGGACAACTTGATTAATGCTTAGTATTAATTATCTAGATAGAAGTTTGTTTTAAGTGTGCAAATTAACTACGATGAAAATAAGATATGCAGCAAGAGTTGCGCTGGAGTCAAGACAATGATCACGTTGGGAGTTCGAGAGTTCGACGGAAGTTCGGACAGTCGTCGGAGGTTCTATGGGAACAAATCCGAGAAGTCCATGAGCTTGCCAAAGAAGCTCATCGGAACTCGCCAAGTGGATCGTCGCAAGTCCAGGAGTTTGCCGGAAGTCCGCAGGAGCATCACCGAGGGTTCATCGGATGATCGACGGAAGTTCGCTGGAAGCTCGCCGGAAGAAGCGATTGACGCACCGGAGCAAGTTGCAGTAAATGTCTTAGGAAATATCGTAGTTAGCACAATGATTAAGTTGGAAATGGGAGGTGATCCCATTAACTTAATCTTGGGGCAATTGGGCCCCTAAAAAATCAAAATTGGGCCAAATGGATCAACCCATTCGGACCCTGATTTCTGCCAAGCGGTTGAACCGCCCAAGCCAGGCGATGGCACCACTTGGGCTCAGTCTCTGAGCGAAACTGGGTGGTGCAACCTCCCCTGACAAGAGGTGGCACTGCTTGGGCTCGGTCTCCGAGCTCTGGCTGAGCGGTGCAACCGCCTCAGTCAAGCGGTGGCACCGCTTGAGCTCTAGCAGGAGGTGCAACCGCCCCTGACAGGAAGTGGCACCGCCTAGAGGCTCAGTCTTCGAGCTCTGCCAAGCGGTGTAACCGCCAAATCCCGGAATTCCGGGAATTGATAGTTTTGAGCTCCAAATTCAAACTGGGTTGGGGCCTATAAATACCCCACCCTTTCAACACTGAAAGGGCACCTAGAAACCACCGAAATTCTGATTTTACTTTGTGATTTTTAGAGCTCAAAAGTGTTGTATGAGTTGAAAGTTCTTCTTCCTCTTTTCTTCCAAGTTCTAATCTATTAAGAGAGGAAAGGAAATTCTGTAAGGGTTGTCTCCTAAGCCCGTCAAAAGGAGTGAAATTGTAAAAAGGTGGTTGGCCTTTGCCTATTGAAGGAAGGCCTCTAGTTGACGTCGGTGACCTCGTCGGTGGAGGAAGCCAAAAGTGGAGTAGGTCAAGATTGACCGAACCACTCTAAATCTCGGTTTGCATTTACTTTGAGCATATTATCTTTACTACAAACCTTCTCAAAAGCTTACTACTTTCTGCACATATACGATTGGGTTTCAAGCTTTGCACTTTCCAAATCGGCGTTTAGACGTAAATCAGTTTTATCGTACGATCATCATATTTCAGTTTGCGCTTACGTTTTGATTTCTATCATAACTGCAAACTACTTTTATATCCTTGCTTTAACTGCATCTCGCTTAATCAAGTGATTTACGAATCAGCATTTAGATGTAAATCAGTTTTTTCGTACGAATATCATATTTCTGTTTGCGCCTACTATCTGATTTGAACCATAACTGCAAACTACATTTATATCTTTGCTGCATCTCGCTTAATCAAAAGTTAAAGTGATTTACGAATCGGCTTTCTTACTGAAATCACTTTTATTGAACGAACATTTTTTTTTAATCGTAGAAGGTTTTCCGCTGCACTAATTCACGCCCCCCCCCCTCTTAGTGCTCTTGATCCTAACAGTTTGGGATAGAGGAGCAAGGAAAAAACTGAATACTACGATACAAGTAAAAAGAATTAAGAATCCTTTCGACTCAAGAAAACTGATGTAGTATTTAAAAACCGGAGGATTGATAAGAACACTTACAAGATACCAAATGCACACACTCTCTATATCCCTTGCTTCATGAACTACGATCCAATTTATAGGACATAGTGACAACCATCCTATAACTACTAGATTAAGGTAGTTATTGAAACCACCCTATAACTACTAGATCATGACTAAGGTGGTTATTGAAATCATCATGTAACCACTAGATCATGATAACTATCTAGATAATTATAAATCAAATCTCAACACTCCCCCATAGTTGCATACACCTATTTGTGATATAAAATAAACATTATTTCGAACTGAAAGCGATTTGGTGAGGATATCCGCAACTTGTTCGTTCGTTCCACAATACTTCATTGTTATGGCTCTACTTGCCTAAAGTACTTTTTCGATCATCTAAAGCTCCTACACAATCACTATCAGTGAAACCAAATAATTTACATTTAAACTTTGTTTTGAATACCCATTTTAATCCAATAGGTTTCTTTTCTTTCGGTAGATCCATTAGCTCCCAAGTTTCATTCTTCTCAATTGACTTGATTTCCTCCTTCATTGCTTTTCTCCATACCTCTTTTTTATCTGCTTCCTCAAAAGTTGTTGGATCTAAAATAAATAAAGCAAATGTTGAGTTATAAATTTCATTAGTGATCTGAAATTTCTTGGAGGGGTTTCATCTGAGGAATCAGAATTTGAACTGCTATTGGGTGAGGTTGACGATGCACTTGTTGGAGCAGGATCTGTCACTTGATTCTGCGGAGTGTCTAGTTCTGTTGGAATCTGCATTTGTGTTCCACCTTTATTGGTCTCCCAATTCTAATTTGCCCTTTCATCAAATATAACATTTCTGTTAATAATAACCTTGCCACTAACAGGGTTATATAATCGATATGTTTTCAATTGTAAAAAATAACTAATTAAAATATATTTTTCAGATTTTTCATTAAGGATTTTATGAATTCACTAAAGCATAAGCAATACAACCAAAAATTCTTAGATGTCTAACACTTGGTTTCATACTATACCAAGCCTCAAAAGAAGTTCGATTCATAATAGCCTTTGTTGGTGAAATATTCAACAAATAAACTGTTGTTGCAACTGCTTCTGCCCAAAATTGATTTGGAAGATGTTTTCTTTTAAGCAAACTTCAACGACAATCTGATTCTTACGTTCAGCTACACCATTTTGCTCTGGTGTATATGGTGCTGTCAATTCTCTCTTAATACCATTTTCTTCATAAAAAGAATTAAACTCATTAGATAAAAATTCACTACCTCTATCTGTCCGAAGTGTCTTTATATATCTACCACTTTGCCTTTCTACAAGTGCCTTAAACTTTCGAAAATTATCAAATGTTTCATATTTCAATTTCAAAAAATATACCCAACTCATGCGACTATAATCATCCGTAAACAATAGAAAATATTGACTTCTACCAAATGATTTTGTATTCATAGGTCCACATAAGTCAGCATGAATTAATTCAAGACAATTAGATGCTCTCCATGCTTTTCCAATAGGAAATTGTTTTTTACTTTGTTTGCCATAAATACATCCTTCACATACATCAAGTGTATTAATCTTGGATAATCCGAAAACCATTCCTTTTTGACTTAACAACCTTAAACATTTAATGTTAAGGTATTCATATCTTAAATGTCATAAACTAGACTCATTTTTTGAGTTGTGATAAGCGCATGCCTTTGAATTGAATTCCACTCTTAATAGTGATATTGAATTCCATATCTTAATAGTGACATTGAATTCCACTCTTGTAATTTCTTTGATCATAATTTGATTGCCCTTGTTCATCATGCCCATCAAAGTGTCCTATTCCTCTTCCATTTCCTCTACCACGAAAACCTCATATGCCACGTCCTCTTCCTACTGATTTTTTGTCTTCTTTTGAAGTAGAAAACTCCCCCTTAACCTGAAATTCCTTTTCTTCACTTTTTTCAAGTGACCTGTTCTACCTTACTTCATGTGCTTGCAAGGAACCCATTAGTTCATCAAATGAATAAGTAGATAAATCTTTTGACTCCTCAATTGCGGCAATAGCATGATCAAATTTCAGAGTTAAACTTCTCAAAACTTTTGCAACAATTATATGATCAAGAAGATATTCACCATAAGATTTCATTTGACTAACAATTTCAGTCACTCGAGAAAGAAAATCTTGCACCGATTCATTGCTTTTCATGAACAAAATTTCAAACTCACGACGGAGGGTTTGAAGTTTTACTGTAATCACCTTTGATGAGCCTTGAAATTCATTTTAAAGTATCAACCAAGCTTGCTTTGAGGTTGTCGCTGTTGTAATTCTTGAAAAGATTGTCTCATGTATAGCTTATTGAATGAAGAACAATGCCTTTGAGTCCTTTCTATTCTCCCTTAGCTTGATTTCATCATCTGAATCTGCATATCCATTCTCTATTAAGTCCCAAAGATCTTGAGACTTGAATAGAGTCTTCATCTTAATACTTCAAAATTCATAGCTTTTGCCCGAAAAAATGGGAATAAGGGGTTGAGACATGAAATTATCATTGAAAGCCATAATGCCCAGTTCAGATTGAAACTAGGCTCTGATACCACAAATGTTGGGGATGGAGGAGCAAGGAAAAAATAAAATATTACGATACGAGTAAAAGGAATCCTTTCAACTCAAAAAAACTGATGTAGTATTTAAAAACAGGAGGATTGATAAGAACACTTACAAGATACCAAATGCACACACTCTCTATATCCCTTGCTTCATGAACTATGGTCCTATTTATAGGACCTATTGACAACCACCCTATAACTATTAGATTGAGGTAGTTATTGAAACCACCCTATAACTAATAAATCATGACTGAGGTGGTTATTGAAATTTATCATGTAACCATTAGATCATGATAACTATCTAGATAACTATAAATCAAATCTCAACACTCCCCTATAGTTGCATACACCTATTTGTGATATAAAATAAACATTATTTCGAACTGAAAGCGATTTGGTGAGGATATCTGCAACTTGTTTATCCGTTCCACAATACTTCATTGTTATGGCTCTACTTGCCTAAAGTACTTTTTCGATCATCTAAAGCTCCTGCACAATCACTATCAGTGAAACCAAATAATTTACATTTAAACTTTGTTTTGAATACCCATTTTAATCCAATAGGTTTCTTTTCTTTCGGTAGATCCATTAGCTCCCAAGTTTCATTCTTCTCAATTGACTTGATTTCCTCCTTCATTGCTTTTCTCCATACCTCTTTTTTATCTGCTTCCTCAAAAGTTGTTGGATCTAAAATAAATAAAGCAAATGTTGAGTTATAAATTTCGGTTAGTGATTTGAAATTTCTTGGAGGGGTTTCATCTAAGGAATCAGAATTTGAATTGCTATTGGGTGAGGTTGACGATGCACTTGTTGAAGCAGGATCTGTCACTTGATTCTGCGGAGTGTCTAGTTCTACTGGAATCTGCATTTGTGTTCCACCTTTATTGGTCTCCCAATTCCAATTTGCTCTTTCATCAAACATAATATTTCTATTAATAATAACTTTGCCACTAACCGGGTTATATAATCGATATATTTTCGATTGTAAAGAATAACCAATTAAAATATATTTTTCAGATTTTTCATCAAGGATTTTATGAATTCACCAAAGCATAAGCAATACAACAAAAAATTCTTAGATGTCTAACACTTGGTTTCATACTATACCAAGCCTCAAAAGAAGTTTGATTCATTAGCCTTTGTTGGTGAAATATTCAACAAATAAACTGTTGTTGCAACTACTTCTGCCCAAAACTGATTTGGAAGATGTTTTCTTTTAAGCAAACTTCAACGACAGTTCGATTCTTACGTTCAGCTATACCATTTTGCTCTGGTGTATATGGTGCTGTCAATTCTCTATGAATACCATTTTTTTCGTAAAAAGAATTAAACTCATTAGATAAAAATTCACTACCTCTATCTGTCCGAAGTGTCTTTATATATCTATAACTTTGCCTTTCTACAAGTGCCTTAAACTTACGAAAATTATCAAATGTTTCATATTTCAATTTCAAAAAATATACCAACTCATGCGACTATAATCATCCATAAACAATATAAAATATTGACTTCTACCAAATGATTTTGTATTCATAGGTCCACATAAGTCAGCATGAATTAATTCAAGACAATTAGATGCTCTCCATACTTTTCCAATAGGAAATGGTTTTTTACTTTGTTTGCCATAAATACATCCTTCACATACATCAAGTGTATTAATCTTGGGCAATCCGAAAATCATTCTTTTTTGACTTAACAACCTTAAACATTTAATGTTAAGGTATCCATATCTTAAATGTTATAAACTAGACTCATTCTTTTGAGTTGTGATAAGCGCATGCCTTTGAATTGAATTCCACTCTTAATAGTGATATTGAATTCCATATCTTAATAGTGACATTGAATTCGACTCTTGTAATTTCTTTGATCATAATTTGATTGCCCTTATTCATCATGCCCATCAAAGTGTCCTCTTCTTCTTCCATTTCCTCTACCACGAAAACCTCCTCTGCCACGTCCTCTTCCTGCTGATTTTTTGTCTTCTTTTGAAGTAGAAGACTCCCCCTTAATCTGAAATTCTTTTTCTTCACTTTTTTCAAGTGACCTATTCTACCTTACTTCATATGCTTGCAAAGAACCCATTAGTTCATCAAATGAATAAGTAGATAAATCTTTTGACTCCTCAATTGCGACAACAACATGATCAAATTTCGGAGTTAAACTTCTCAAAACTTTTGCAACAATTATATGATCAGGAAGATATTCACCATAAGATTTCATTTGACTAACAATTTCAGTCACTCGAGAAAGAAAATCTTGCACCGATTCATTGCTTTTCATGAACAAAATTTCAAACTCACGACGGAGGGTTTGAAGTTTTACTGTAATCACCTTTGATGAGCCTTGAAATTCATTTTGAAGTATCAACCAAGCTTGCTTTGAGGTTGTCGCTGCTGCAATTCTTGAGAAGATTGTCTCATGTACAGCTTGTTGAATGAAAAACAATGCCTTTGAGTCCTTTCTATTCTCCCTCAGCTTGATTTCGTCATCTGAATCTGCATATCCATTCTCTATTAAGTCCCAAAGATCTTGAGACTTGAATAGAGTCTTCATCTTGATACTCCAAAATTCATAGCTTTTGCCCGAAAAGATGGGAATAAGGGGTTGAGACATGAAATTATCATTGAAAGCCATAATGCCCAGTTCAGATTGAAACTAGGCTCCTTTCAACTCAAAAAAACTGATGTAGTATTTAAAATTAGGAGAATTGATAAGAACACTTACAAGATACCAAATGCACACACTCTCTATATCCCTTGCTTCATGAACTACGGTCTTATTTATAGGACCTATTGACAACCACCCTATAACTAATAAATCATGACTGAGGTAGTTATTGAAATCTATGATGTAACCATTAGATCATGATAACTATCTAAATAATTATGAATCAAATCTCAAACAGAAGTGTCTTCTGATACAAAAACCTGTTGCCAGATTCAGCAAAACAAATTGTTAATATGCAGCTACATTCGGTATTAACTATGGCATTAATGGCTGGGTTGACAAAGATTTCTTGAGGAATTCTGATAGCTATGGTAAAACTAACATACTGTATCCTTTAACGAGAGTTTGACCTTGTTACAATCACATTAAAGTGAATGGTGTAGAAGAGTTCTCTTTGGTCATGGAGCTTAATGAAAAGCTTCACTTTTGATTTCAGTTTTTCCTCAAGAAAAATCACTTTTTTAGATTCATAATACTTAGTTCTCCATAACAAACAATTAAATGTAGGATTGTTTTATTGCTCCAAATGCTGGTCTTTGTTAATGTTAGAAAAACAAAGAAAAAGGATTATTGCAGTAGAAGCTATCCTTCAGCCATGTAATTTATGACATATATATATATATAAACATACTAAATTCATTGCATTGTATTCCTGATGAAAATGAGTGCTTAACTGACATCTTTTTCCAGGAAGATTTTTTGGTGGATGGCAACCAAATAGTCCCTAAACTTTGATGTTTTCTTTTCTGCAACTTTCTTTTGGCTGTCACTCCACTCAGATGACAATCTGGTCCTGGCATGCCTTTTACTTTCCTATTTCTTAGTTCTCCAAATGTGTTGGCAGGGCCAGTGATGTTTCTACTATCTTGAGATTGCAAGTGGTGTGGTATGATCCTCTTGCTGCAAAGAGTAGCAAGTGCAAACAACACAGATTGAGCTGCATTAATTTTCTATGACATTCAAATAATCATCTTCCCAATTCTGACCACCAACAAAATTTTGCAGATATTTTTCACTCATCTTTACATATTTAAGTGAAACACTGTGTATCCTAAGATAAACATGATTTTATACTTAACCTAGCAGAAAAAAGAAAAACAAATAATATTCTTCCACATCAGAAGCTTGAACTTTGAAGTTACTACTACTATCACTGCTGAGCATGTACAGAGCATATCAACTGGCTTGAACTAATGGAATCATTCACCCAAACAGCAAAACACATCATAAGCTTGAACTTTATAGTACCATAGGCCTGCCTTTTTGATGGAGATTTGTGTAAGCTACTAGTTCTAGGGATCTGAGCTCTTTCTAACAATAATTTAAAGCTCAGCATGTATGTGAGCATCATGTGCAATGACCCCCACCATCTGATAGTCCAATTATTAAAGGAAAAAATCTTGAGGTGGGAAGAGTTAGTAGTGAAGTGGAGATCACTTCTGATTTGAATAGATAAAAAGGTGAAAAGATTTGAGGGAATGGGAGGAGACAGCAGCAGCAACAGGGCATGGTCAGGATGGATGAAAATGGAGTTGTTTACACTGTTCATAAAGCCAAAGCTGTCTGCACTCAAACAGTTCTTCTACCCAGAAACACTGTTCAACTTCTCCTGTCATAATATCTAGGAAACCCACCATTGTGAGACATCAACAGAAGACATCTATCTAATCTATTGCAGTAAAGAATCTTTTTTATTCTGTAGAGTTGTTGCAAGAATATGTCTTGTTTGTTGATGCATGAAAACTCTAACAGATTTGTTTCTGCAGGAATCTATCCTCATACATGCTCATGTGAGATGCAGCATGTAATGGTAATTTACAACATGAAGGATTCAATGGTGCTGAAATTTATTTCTGCAGGAATATATCCTCATACCTGTCTACATGATAACTCACTAGAGATGTAGTATGTTAATCTTGATAACATATAAGATTTTTTCTACTGTATGAAAAAATATTTGTTCAAAAAAAATCTTTCTTCCTAACCTATATAAATAAGAAGAACATCTTAATGAGAAATATAACTGCTTCTATAATTCTTATCTTCTATTTTCTTTGTTTAAACCTATAGCTGCATTCAAAATATTGAATATTGAGGGTTAACAGATATATGATTGGATATCAATTCACATCCAAAAACTTGGGTTAATCATTAGCATAGTCAGACTTTTCTTTTTCTTTTCTTTAATCTTCACTTCATATATAAATCATCTGTCTTTATTATTTAGTATATATTTAAGGTAGGATAACTGTTGTTTTGTCATCTTCATCTCATATCATATCATATCATAAATATATATATATATATATATATATAATAAAAATATTTGGAATTTAAAGAACATGAGACTCTTCACAATCAATCACATCATCCCAAACCCTGTTGGGATCAGCTGTTATGATTGGCCCACTTACTACAGGTTGAAAGAGAAGGCATTGGTGGTGAGGACAGGCGCTGACATTACCACATGCGTAGCTAAGAATAAGAAGAAAAGGACATCGTCACACAGCGCTGAAACTGCAGCGAGGTTTTGTTGGGCGTGAAAGATCGAATCCAATCATGACATCTTGGCGAGGAGAACAGCGTGTGGAGCGTCTCATGCTCGTCCGTACCCTCTTGATTCATTACAGCATGATGTGAAATCCCCACAAGGCAAGAGAACACTCGACGCAGTGCAGAATTCAGGCCTCCACTTGCCTCTCAGGGCAGGAAAAGAAGGAAAGGGATGGTGGAAAAGTGCCATGGTAGAGAAAAGCGTAGAGAGAGAAAAAGAGAGAGAGACCGTAAGAAGGTACATACAAATGGAGACAGTCACTGATGATGAGCTCCACCGAGCTCGAGCTGGCTAGTTGTGGGAATCATCGGTAGGGGCGAAGGAAAGTTCACCTACGTATTTACTATACATGGCATGGCAAGTGTCCTGTGTCTACATGCAGGCATAATAAATTGACTTCAACGTGGATTCAGCTCTAAATAAAATATATGGAGCAATAACTCTCATCCTCACTCTATTTAATCTTTCATCAAATATACAATTAATAAAGATGATATCATACTTTTAGTTTTAGACATTTCCAATGGATTATAAATGTCAAAATTTATAGTTTATCTTAAAGATAAAAATCATATTAGTAACTATGATATTTTCCAAGTTTGAGATTTGAATTTGAATTTGAATTTTAAAAAATAAAAAATATTTTAATTTATTTTAGTTCATATTATTAATGTCACTGATTAGACTTGTGGGTTGAAGTTGGATTGACAGTAAATATTAACCATATAGCTAAATTTTAATCATAGTAAGAATTCTAGTATTAAATGAAGCCTTATGATGTTTGGCCTTTCCATGCACAGTGAGAGAGAGAGAGAGAGAGAGAGAGAGAGTGTGGCACTGCGATTCCCATGTGCCATGCACCGGCAAGTCGGCGAGAGTCGCGGCGAGTCGTCGTTTTCCTTGGAGGAGACTGGCCAACAACCCCAAGCATGCACCATGTTTCTTCTCTTATTTGCTTCCTCGAATCTCATCAAACATTGTTTCCATTGCTTGCTGTCATGCAGTACCTTTTCTTTCTCTCTCTTCTTCTTCTTCTTCTTCAGTGGCAATTGCTGCTTCGTCAATACTGACACACCAAACCCCAACATTCAACGGAAGAAAAACTATCCCTATCTACCTATACATTATGAAGGAAAAACAATAGCCTCATTCATCAGAGATCATGAATGATCAAACTCAGTAATAAAATGGATGTTGACATGAAGAAAGAACCTGTTTTTTTTGTGTGAAGAAGGAGATCAGAAACATGTCCACTGTCTTCCTTAACACCTTGAATAAAACATGAGGAGAATTACTTCAAATCTGCAGTGCTAACATCTCATCCATCAGCATCTATTTATAGGAGCAAAAGAAATTAATTACAATTTTAAAAAGGAAAATAAAATTATTCCAAATCATCACCTTTTCGTTGCATGAGATCAAAGTTAATTTCTGATAGATTTGTGCCAGTTGGGTTAAGTGTTGCAAGAATCCTGCCTGCCTGCCTGTCTTGAACAAGACAATGAGTTCTTCCACCACAAGTAATATAAATGAAGGTTTGTAGGGAACAGCTGTAATGTTCCCTACTGGATTTTAAATTAGAGGAAGAAGAATTCTATTGCAAAACAAGAAAACTACAAATCTCTATTCTAGTCAGCCAAGAAAAAGATCCTGGTGGAATAGTATCTGTAAGATTGGAGTGGAGTCTACACTAAAGTTGCTGATTGACTGCAGAACTGACACAGAAACATTACAACTTGATTCACAAGCACCACTAACACAGTATTTGTGTGTACAAAAAAATTATAAATTGAATCATCTTTTATGAAGAAACACAAGAAGAATCACAAAGATAAAAAGAGAATGATGATCCATAAGGAACTTGAGGCCTATCCTAAAAGTATTTACTCATATTAGAGAAATTAAGAACTTGAACTATGCAGGTTATTTTTGTAATGTATCCTTAAAAAGTATAATAACATCTTACATATTCCTCTGAAAATAAAATTCCTCTATATACTCATGCAAATCTTAGAATTCACCTATTTGTAATACTAACATTACAAGTGAGTTAGATAATTTGAATCCTTGTTAAGGATGTTAACTATCTTAGCTGGCTAAGACTTCCATTATAATTATAAGTATCATTTGTAAATAATAATAATAATAATAATAATAATAATAATAATAATCCTCATTAAATGACTTTAACACTGAAAAGTTATATAGGATGTTATCTTTCTCAAAGGACAATATAGGTAATATAACATTTTCTAGGGTTGCATCAAAAACATTTCTAAATTTCCAAAGAGTATTAAGAATGTGTTGGTGAAGAAAATAATCGGCGTAAAAAAAAAAATTTTTAAGTGTTGTGAATCAAACTAGCTTAATAACTGACCATTGCAACTGAGTACAAAAGCTTTCCTTTCATAGCCTGATTTATGTAAACAAATTTTGACAGAACACTACCTAATTAATGTTGGCTAAACGACAATATATATAAATAATTTGCATTATAATTATCAGATCAATTTATCTAGCATCAATATCACACACTAATAATTCATGAGTATTTATAGAGATATGTAGGTGCATAAGAACTAAAAATTGGATCTGTACTTGTATGTTTATAGTAGAACAAGTTTACTTGTACAAAAATGAGGCAACAGTCAGTCCTTTTGGACAAAAAAAATGCATCAATGCCTAAATTACAGAAGATAGACAAAAAAAAAAAAAAAAAGATGATGTATTGGTTAAAATTGCATTTGAGAAGTTGGTCATTTGAAGAGCTTGCCAAAGTAAAATAGGTGTGAAAGATTTTATTCTCCATCAGACATTATTCATTCTTTTTGTCCTCAGTTTATTGCTAGAGATGGAATGATACATATATTATGGCATTCATCAGAAATCACTATGGAAGAACAAAAAAATTATAGTTCAAAAGACAATGGATTCATGAGAAGATTTAAAGAGCAAATATTACTAAAGAATGAGAGCACTTTTATATGCTTTTAGTTAGCATCCATAATAACAACCACAACTGCAAGAATCAAGCCATGCATTGAAGCACCTCCATTTCTTTCACAATGTCCCCATCAACTGCATAATAACATGCATGAGACCTTATCTTTGAGAAGAGTCCCACTCATGGGACCCTTGTGATGTGAAAGGTACATGATGCACTGAGAAGGGTTCCAAACTTTGTTAGTGGAATAGTATCATATTAGCTGACATCTGTTAGAGCTTGCATTATGTTCAGTGTAAGGGAGGCATCTCAATCCCACCTGTCTCTCTCAATCCCCTTACCTTCCCTAAAAAAGACAACTTGCCTTTCTCTTCTGTTTAGGGCTGAGATGGGATGTGCTTGGGTACTCATATAATCTTTTAGAGGGTTAATTACATATTATTTTTATATTTGGATTCTATCATAATTTTTATATTTTTAAAAAATTATATTAGACTCCTCATGATTATAAAATTATAATAATACATCTTATATTTTATATTATTATCTATTGTGTTGGCAAAAGATGTTGCACATGATATTATCACATGTTGAATTAGTGATTTTATGAATGATTAAATAATCATTTGACCCATTAATGGATTATGCTATTGTGGTAAAAAATTTACTATGAGGACTTCTTGGATGGAGTAGAACCTTAGAAGATGATTTGCTTCATGTTAAGTACTACATGTGAGTTGTACAACCAATTTCTTCTATCATTCTAATGATTTTATCTTCTAACGATTTTATCTTTATTAGTTGTATATCTTTCTTTATTGAATCCATAATCGATTTCTCTCGACAATCATTCTTTGTTTATAATGTGACATAAACATGTCCTTGAAAGAGTAATTCCATGTTTATTATGAAAGGTAAAGGTATCTAAAGCCGAGTAGGCCAAATGTATCTTATTTGGACAAGTGGTCCAAATAAAGAGGCATCTATGATTGCATCATCAATCAAGGAGCTTTAAAATGTTGTGTGTTTGCCTAGGTTAGATTGTGCTGCTACATTTCTAAAGTTTCATGTCCAGTTCTATACACTTTGTTGTAATGGATGTCCATCTATAGTTGCAAATTTTGAACAGTCTGAATGTTGAAATGATGAAGAAATGCAATGAATGGATCACTCATTAATGTTGCAAATTGGTGAGTGGTTTGGGGATTTGGCCACTCACTGCTCCACTTTTTTGTTTGTGGGATTTCAATGTCAGAAAGAACCTGTTTTGCACCAGGCAACATTAGCATGCATATTTCATGGCTGTGTAATTTGCTTTAGACCTTATATCCATTGGATGCGTGTGCACTGAAATGAGACTGTACCAGCAGGATTCATCTGAACAACAAAGCAACAGCAGCATTCATCTGGAGAAACAGCCAGTACTGATTTCATTTTGCACTGTGTGACTTCATATTCCATGCAGCAGCAGCAGCAGATGTCAAAGCAGTTTCTGCTGTTGATCTAGAATACAAATATGCTATTCATATGAACAGATTTGGAATATGAAACCCAATAATATGGACTGGAATAAAAAAAGCTGTTGCAAATCAAAACACCAATAGCAAACACTGTGAAAAGTCTGCTGCTGCATTCTAAATCACCAGAAAGGCTTTTAGAAAAAAAAAAAAATCAGCAAAGCCTTGGCAAAATGCAGGTTCTCAATACTGATCAAAATGGAGCTGCTGCATTCAAAATACCAAACAATGGTGCTGCATAAAATAGTCTTTGCAAAACATATGAAACCTAATAACAAAATATGTGATACAGTTTAATGCACAGTATTCCAAAACAATGTACAGCATATTTGATTTACAGTGTCAAACAAACACTATCAATTTAATTTATAGACTTCCAAAACCTATCCATAATGATCAAAAGATTATAATCCAAAATATCCAAAATATTATCGTTGCTACTGTCGAAGTTTGTGTTTTTCTATATTTTTTATGGTAAAAGCTATCAAAGAAAATGATATTCTGCCTTTTGTATCTTCTTCTTAATTTTTAATATTTTTAAAAATTTTTTTAGGGAGATCGGGAAATCGAAATGGTTTGTGATTGCTAACTGATCACATCTCCTTATTATCTAAAGGATTAAAGGATTAAGGAGATAACTATAGATATCTAAGAAAGTGGCTCTTTAATAATATATGTCTATTTTTTTCTTTACATCCTTTCATAAATAATTTAAACAAGATAGCATGATAATAAAAGATACCAATTAAGTCTCACTCCCTATAATTATTCTTTTATCTTTTCTCCTGCCAATTATCTCAAACTTATCACCACCATTTCAGGTATCCAATTGACAGAATTTATCTTTTCTCCTCAAAGATGATATCAATGTTGGGATAAAGCAATTCATCAAGCCTTATTAATGAATCTCATAGTATATGGGTTCCCTCTATTAACTTGACTTGAATCATCTCAAGCATCCTGATGATTTAGCTTATTACATGCTTCTAATATTATAAAATTGAACCATTCATATAAGTTATTCAATTGAATGACTGGTTTATTTCTTAACCAAAGGTATGCATCTTTCTCAACCTTTTCAAGTTCATCCAATTCTTACTTAAAGTGCACCCTCATAGCTCTTGTAGCTCTTCAAAAGAGTTTTTCTAATGTTAATCCCTTATGCTTCTCTATGAAATTATTGTATAAATGTTTCAAATAGAATTTATGCTTGGCATTGAGAAGCAAATGTGCAATGGCCTCTAATGTGCTTTTTCGTTTGTCAATGATGAATATCCACTCATCTGAACTGTTGATGAACTAGTTCTATATCATTATTTTTCCTCTCAACTATTACATATGTATATAGATACATTTGATTATTTAGGTCAATCCCTACAATAGTCAATACTACACCTTAGGCACATTATAGGAATCTTTCATTTAGTATAGAAAAATAGATATAAATTTTATAAATATATTATTTTTCTCATCGGATCTAAATTTCATGACACATATGCTCTTTGGATTTTCTTTTTCATTTTATAAAAGGTAGGTGACGAAGGCGAGATTCGAGCTTAGGACCTTGTAATAAACATATTTTGAGCTGAAACTCAAGATTATTCACATCAACTCAAGCATTAAATTATTAATATAATATTTTATCTTTCCTTTTGTTATCCACAGTGACACCAATTACTATATCTTAACCATTACTATTATCCAATTATTTATCTTTTGATAATGTGATTATAGATTGCCTTGTTTGAATATAAATATAATTCGAGTAAGGTCTTCCTCTAGAATTATAGGCTATCGATTATTTTCCTTGACCTTCTTTTCATCTCCCAACCCTTGTACTATGTTCCATTATTTTCATTCTCACTCTCAGTGAAATCATTACCACAATGGACGAAAAGACCATCTCTAATAGGCAAAAACACCATTAACATTACAATGATTCTAAAATAAAAATCTATAACATAGCAAAAGTAATGATTCAAAACTATTGATAGCAAAAACTTTTTCAAAAAATATGAGTCAAACAAGAAAAATACTTTTGTTGCATCAAGGTAAACACTCACAAAAATATGATTCCACCACTGTTTAACAAAAATATGATATAAAACAACAATTTAAAAGTTTTCAATGAGGATTAGAGTCAACTAACAAAGTTATTATTTGGGCAAAATCTAGGAAATGAAAGAAAAATTATAACTATCATTTTTGCATCAGTTTGACACCAATTCAGCATGTGATGTCATATGCAATGTCTTCCGTCAGGATGGTAGATGATGTTATAGAAAATGAGATGAATTATTATAATTTAATAAGCACGGAGAGTCCAATATAACTTTTAAAAGTATAATATGATGCTAGAAGGATCCGAGTTTAAGAGTAATATGTAATTAACCACCTTTTAGATGACATGAGAGGAAGCATTATTCATAAGGTTTTATCTTTTTAATGAAATTTTAAATTTTTTTTTAGATAATCATACTTCAAATTACGTGGGCAAAGTATTACGTAATTTGAGATACTATGGACAAAGTATTACGTGAAATAAATATTCACATGAAGCATGAAAGCTTCAAATTAGGAAGTTATAATCATACTTATGATTACTTATCAAAATCAAACAATTAAAATGATTCAGTTAAGTACATGTTTAATTAAATATATATTTAACATTAGAAAATATTCAAACAAATCTAAATATATTTTATTTTTTTAAAAATAGATTATTAGAAGAAAAATAATGATAAATGAAAAGAAATGAACCAGAGAGATAGATTTTATCCGAAGGAGAGAAGCAACATATGAAGAAATACTTGAGGCAAAGGAGATAGAGAAGGAGAGGGACGATCAAAATAAGAAAAAATATTTCTTTTAAAAGCTCAACTTTATTTTTAAATTAATAAAAATATCCTTGGATATTTAAGTAATTATGAGTGTATTATAAAATTAATATGATCAACTTATCAAAAAATAAAAAGAAACAACACTAATTTAGTATGTAGAATGGACTGATCAATGGTCTAATTATTGATTTTTCTAATATAATCACCTAGATCCAGTTTTTATAAATGTAACCACTGCCTATTTAGTTCATGTGCCATGGAATCTACCTAAATAATTTTTTTAGACTTTATTGAACATTATAGTGTAACCTTTATTATTGTTCAAACTCAATCAATAATATTTAACACTAATTGAGTTTATCTTTATTGTTCAAACCCATTCATTACTCTAGTAATGAATGATTTAGTAACTCTTTATGTTATATCTACGAGAGATCATATTGTTTTACATAAAATATAAACATATCAAATAGTATTATTTTTAATAAGAAAATGTACCAATTGTTATCATATGAATTATGCAAAATCAACATGATTTTACTCTTACATTTAGTGATTAAATTACACTAGATAAGCACTATTTTTTTCATGTAAAAACTTAATGAAGCTCTCATAAGGGATAATTTGGTCGATCGGCCATTGGTGCAATTCGTAAGCTCACGAAAAATTATCTGCTTTGGACGATGGGTGTACCCACATAATTTTATCCTTTCGGAGTATATGAACTCCAAAAAAACATCTTTGAAAGTAAGGAAAATTTAGCAGACTTATGAACCCTTAGTTTCCATACTCTTCAACCAATGTGGAACTAAATGACCTTATCAGTGCTCCCTCCCATAGGAGAGGTAAGGGCTCGTAGTCCCACATTGATTAAGGAGTATGGGAACGAAGGGCCCATAAGTCCGTCATGTCTCTCTTACCTTTAGAGGTACTTTTTGGAGCTCACATGCTCCGAAAGGATAAAATTGTGTGGGTACACCCATCGTCGTGTGGGTATGCCCATCATCCAAAGCGGACAATTCCTCGCGAGTCTACGGATCGCACAAATGGTTGATCGACCAAATTATCCCTTATCGCGTTCCATCTAAACAAAAACCCCTATCAAACTCTTTTTTGCAGCTCCTAGTATTCATGGAGTACGTATTGGTAATGTCTAATTCACCTCATCTCAAGAACTAACATTTTGTTAAGAGTCATTATGTTGCTTGACAAGTTGTACTTCAACGAGCGATCCAAATCTTGTTGGTTTAAAACCTTTTCTTCCTTTTTAATCCGATATAATCTAAAATAGCAACTCAAGAAAAAATACCAATTAGTTTTACTTAACCCGACTACTGATTCAGTGATGGCATTTGGCTAGGCGATTGGAGTCAATGAAATTGTCCCACCAAAATCAGACATAGATTACGCTGGATTGGGTTTGATTCGTCTGCTTTGAAAGTGTAGGAAGATGCTGCCTCTTTAAAATGACAACTCCATCATTTTCCATCACAAAAATTAAATAAAAAGAAAAACTTTTTTCTGAAATAGAGTATTTATATGATTGGCAAGACTAAAGCACGCATCATGATTAAGATGTCACATCATCAAGTCAGCATATGTGGATCCTTGATGCATACTAAAATGATGATTGCTTGTTTAACATATGTTGAAGATGAATTTTATGTAACTCGAGTGCTATTAGAGTTATGATTATATTCAAATTATTTGAAGGAGTCTTAATTAGATCTTAATTCTTTGATGGATTAGGATTAGGATCTAGATTAGGAATCTAAGTAGGAATTGTTATAAATATACATCTTTAGTAGTTATTAGTAAATTATGATTTGTTTTCATAAATATATCTTTGAGTCTTACTTAAGGTGATGATGAAAGAAAGAGATATAGAATAAGACATTCTCAGTAGTGGATATAGAAAAGGTTGAAGAAAGAATTCTTTTGGGCAAAAGTTTCTGACTTTGGTTTAACTTTTGATTCTTTGTATTTGGTCTTCTTCGTAAGTATACGTTATGACTCACCAAATCTATATTATTTATGTGTTGATCTCTAAGTTTGTCCTTTGGTTTCGTATTTTCTTTTTATTCCCAACAAAATTGATGATTTCTATTTTAGATGATTTTTTTAAAAAAAATTAACATTTTATTTTCTTCCTAATCAAACCCTCATTTTCCTTTTAGCGAGCTCTTATTTTTTGTAAAATGACTAAATACTATTAATATATGAAAATTTTTTACCAAAACAACCAGATTTATAGTTGAATTGATCTAATATTATATTCGAACAACTATTATATTTTTGAATGAAGTTATAATATTTTGATTCAGTAGATAAAAGAGTATAATTCCATTAAAAAAATTTACAATTGGGTAATTCTTATTCATTCTTATTGTCATTCTCATGCATAAAAAAGAATAGAAATAGTGTAAATTATGAAAAAATTGAATAGTTTGTTTTGATCATCACAATCACAATAAAAATACTAATAATATACTCGAAAGCATTATAAATAATCCAAATACACTCCTAACTTCAATAAATTTAATTATAAATATAAAAATTTGTATTGTAATGACACTTATAGTATTTTTTTTAATAGCTTTATAATATTTTTAGCATCTCAACAAAAAAAACTATAATTTTATTGAAAAGTATTGTACATGAGTCAAATGAAATCAAAACACATTAGAAATTATTTGATATACTATATTAGGATTCAAATAAAAATTTTTATAATAGTTTACAAAAAACATTAAAATTAACCTTATTATAATGTTTTAACCATCACAATAAAAGCCATATTAAATATATTTGAAAAAACTATAACTAACCCAAATAGACTCAAACCGCAACTAAACCAACTAAAAGTCTAAAAATATTGATATCATAATAGTTTATAAGCAATAATAAGAAAAAAGATATGATATGATATCTTTTTCTGACTTTAAATATTTTCAACACTTTAACTAAAATACTGTAATACTATTGAAAAACACTGTTAATAGATATTTGATATATCATACTATAATTCAAATAAATACTTATAACAGCCAAATGTAGATAAAGAATTGATCTATTATGATGTCTTGATCATCATAATAAAAAATACTATAAAATCTATACAAGAATAGTCAAATGTATTCCTAACCTCAAATACTATAATGAATTCATTGATCCATCCACTTATATCAATATACTTTATAGATTGATTTATAGGGTATCTTCGAAACTAACGAAAATAATATCATTGGGATGACATGTTTCATATTATTCAAAATAAAAATATTATTTAAAAAATAAAAATATAAGATACTTTCTAAAAAGATAAAAATGAAAACTTTTTTAAAAAAAATTAAATATTATAATGGATTGGATTCAACACTGAATTAGTTTTGGTCCATCTAAATTGAACTTGAAATATAAAAAAGTTAGGGTGTCAACTTTCCAATCATTGGATACTTTGGAGGTAAAAAAAAAAAGAAAATGGTTTTAATTAATTTCTATTTTTTAAAATCTATATACAAATTGGGGATGAAGAGAAGACGAAGTGACCTAATAGGACCCTCAATCTTCGAACAACATAAGCTGTTCCCACGTGCCGACGCACATGCACGTGTGGGTTACGCACAGGCTTGAAACCAGCATCCGTGAATGGGGTTCTTTTGGAGCTTTAGGTGGTGATGACCACCCCCTCGATGTGACTCTCTCTCTCTCTCTCTCTCTCTCTCTCTCTCTCTCTCTCGGACCGCACTCCAATGAAAAGAAAAGACGCAGAGGGAGGGAAAGCTCCAAAAACTTACACCGCTGCAGCAGCAGCAGCAGCAGCAGCAGCAGCAGTAGCAGCGGCTGCTGCTGTTGCAGTAACATGTAAGAAAAGAAAAGCAAAAGAAAAGAGGAGTGAAGCCACATGTGTTGCGTTGTGCATGGTTACAACAAGACCACGGCGTGACGCCTCTAAAGCGAGTGGTAAAAGCTGCACAAAGAAACAAGGGCACATATAAAAGAAGAGAAGAGCAGCAGCACTGCGTGGGGCGTTGGATTCTATGATATCCAAATCAAAATCCGGTTGACCGCATTCACCACTGTCATTTCATTTCTCTACTGCTGAGATCTTAAGCTTCCGTGCTTACAGTAAGCTGCTCGCATGTCATCCAACTATCAGACTGAATGCAGTAGGTCGTAGTAATAATAACACTGATGATGATTTTGAGAGGGCAACGTTACCACTGCCAGCAGTCCGCCACCAGAAAGCCAGCAATAAAGATTGGGAAAGGAGACGGAAGGGGACAGTGAGCCCTGGAGACCCAAATGATGGCTTAGGGAACAGGGAATTTAGCAGCACTAGGACAGAGATTGAAGAGACCAGAAAAAGAGAACGAGTGAGTGTGTGTGTGTGTGTGAGGGGAAAGGGAGACTCACCCAAAGCCTGGGCCTCTCTAAAGGAGAGAGAAAGAGAGAAAGAGAGAGAAAAGGGTTTCAGGTGGAGGAGGGTGAACGTGCTCCTCTATTTGAGAAGATGCAGATCTATCCAAATTAAAGAACAAGAGGCAGAGATGGAATATGTTATGTAGAAAACAACGCCAAGGCTGTGCCGGGAGAAGTAACAGCCGACGGTGGGGTTGCGACCGAAGACTGCTCCATTAATGGTTGAGTGCCCCGTCTTACCTCTGTCCCGCTCTCTTTCTCTGTGGAAAATGGTGTGTCCTCCTCCATCACTGCTAGTCGTATATTAAGTAGGAAGTCACCGTCTTCAATCACAAGATGGTGTCTCTTCAGATACATGCTTCAGGTTTACTGTCTTCTTCCTCTAATATGGATGTTGAAATGGCAGCTGAGAGAAACTTCTGGTAGAGAAGGAAGATAGAGAGAGAGAGAGAGAGAGAGAGCATCCTCATGGACGTGTACGAGGCGACGAGGGTGGTGTTGGCGAGGATACAGAGCTTGGACGCGGTGAACGCGGCCAAGATCATGGGGTACATCTTGATCCAGGAGCACGGCGACAAGGAGATGATCCGCCTGGCTTTCGGCCCTGAGGCCCTCCTCCACTCCGTCGTCCTCAAGGCTCGCAAGGAGCTCGGCCTTGCCGCCCCTGCTCTGCCCCCCTCCTCCTCCTCCTCCGCTACCTCTCCTGCCGCGGGTGGCGTCGCCTCCCCTTCTCCCTTTGGCCTTTTGGCTCGCCAGAACTCCTCTTCCCGCTTCTCTACCAACTTAGTCTCCTCCCCCACCTCCTTCGCTCCGCCGCCTGTCTTCTCCCGCGCTGGTAGAGCGAACGGCGCTCTGAACGGGTCCCTGGAGGAGCTCCAGGCCTCCGAGGAGCTCCTCAGCCCCGGCAGCCCGAGTCCCTCTCCCTTCTTCAACGGCTGCGGAACCGCTGGCGACTCGCTCGTCGATGAGTTCCACCTCCAAGACCAACTCTCCTTCCTCCACGATCAGGCCCCCTGCCACTCCCTTCCTATTGGCCCCAGATCCGTCGCTGCCGGCGGCGGAGGCGATCTCTTCAGTCCGGACATCGGGTCTCATAGTCCGAGCGGCAGCGGAGACGGGCTGCTGTTTCCTTACAGAATGGGATGGGGTGTCAACGGAAACCACCATCGCCGGAGCTGGTCCGCTGCTGATCTCCCCCTTCGTTCGGACGCCATCGCAGCCGCGGGATTCAGTTGGAAGCCGTGCCTCTATTTCGCCAGAGGTTACTGCAAGGACGGGACCGCGTGTCGCTTCCTCCATGATCTGCCGGACGAGACCGTCGCGGCGGTAGCTGCGGGCGCGAGAATGGACGCTGCGGTGGAGCAGCAGTGCCAGGAGCTGCTGCTGAGATCTAAGAGCCAGAGGATCGGGGGCGGCGGGGCGTCGCAGCTGACTGCGTCGGCCTTCCCTTACTCCCCGCTTGGTTCCCTGCCCTCCTCTCCATCATCCACGAGCAAATGCCTCGACTTCCTGCTCCAGCAGCAGCCAAGCGATAGCCCAAGGCAGCAATTCCTTTCGCTAACGTTTTTGCACCTTTCTTCGGCATTTTGTCTGTCGACAGTGGAAGCTAAGAAGCTTTGGTCCTTCACAGGGCCGCAGCGGCGGCGGCGGCAGCAGCGCTAATGCGAACGAGGTTGGAGAGGGGCGATTTCGCAGGGATGGCCAATCCTGGGTCGAGGCAGATCTACTTAACCTTCCCCGCAGACAGCACCTTCACCGAAGAAGACGTCTCCAACTACTTCAGGTTGGTTCTTACTCGTTCTCTCAGGTAGATCAGCTTCCGAGCTCAATCATCAGTCCAAATCTCTCTGATCTCTGCTTCAATCTTCGTCGTTCGAATCGGAAGCATCTACGGGCCAGTACAGGACGTGCGGATCCCGTTCCAGCAGAAGCGAATGTTTGGGTTCGTCACCTTCGTCTACCCCGAGACGGTGAAGCTGATCCTGGCTAAAGGAAATCCCCACTTCGTCTGCGATGCTCGGGTTCTCGTCAAGCCTTACAAGGAGAAGGGGAAGGTCCCCGACAAGTGCAGGCACTCTTCTTCCTCCTCCTTCCATCAAATGCTCGTTTCCGTTGCTCATCGCTGCCTACGATGAATGATGTGTTCCCCTGCTCTCATTCAGGAAGCCGCAACAGCAGCAGACTGAGAGGGGCGACTTCGCTGCATGTACGACTCCTACCGGCCTGGAATCCAGAGATCAATTTGACCTTCAACAGCTTGGTTAGATTCTTAGATCTTCTTCTGGTCGTTCTGCTCGTTTCTCTTTAGCTTTTACCGAAGCTTAAGCTGGATGACGTAGCAGCAGCAAGGATGCTGTACAACAGCGGCAGCAGCAGTCAGGAGCTACTGCTGCGGAGGAAGCTGGAGGAGCAGCAGCAAGCGCTGGAACTGCAGCAGGCCATCGAGCTGCACGCGAGGAGACTCATGAATCTCCAGCTCCTCGACCTCAAGAACCGGACTCTGTGCTCCTCAGCCCCCGCCTCCGTCAACTCTCCCACCATCAAAGCTGCTCCAGCAATCACTATACCTACAGCCGATACCGCGAGCAGCAGCGGCGGCAGCAGCAGCAGCAGCCAAGAACAATCACCAACCGGAGGTGAGCTGGGTCATGATGAACAAATAGTTACCGGTGAATTGTTTCTTTGTTTAGAAGTTGGGAATTTCTCGGCGGCGCAAGTCAATCCTGTTTGCTTGGTATGAGCAGTCCAGAAGATGAACAGTTGCAATGGCTTCCTCGAACACAAGACGGTCAACTCTGCTGATAAGAAGGAATCTGGTGATGAGGCAAACCCCAACAAGGATGGCGATATCCATGAAAGGTAATATACCATTAAACAATCCAAACCCATTGCCTCTTTCGATCTCTACATTGTGATTTCTTCTCCTGTCGATGCCATGACTGAATTGTTTCGGTTTGCAAACCATGGATGCAGCGCCGAGCATAACTTGCCCGATAGCCCCTTCGCCTCGCCTAAAAAATCTTCGATCGTGCCCGATCCTTTCTCCGTCCCTGAAATGGAGATGGCAGCTGCCACTGCTGCTTCCGTGAACGATAGTAGCAGCAGCAACACCTACCTGATTGCCTCCACATTGCCACCATCCTCTTCCACGTTGGACATGGCTTCCCACAAATCATGCTTCTTCCAAATGCCAAGGTAAGATGATTAGTTTGATGTTCTCTTCATGCGGATGGAAGGATGTTACAGTCCATTTCTGGTTCTTCTTATGCCAGGGTCTCCTCCACTCATGGAGCCATTGGAATGTAGAGTTGGTAATGAGGAAGTCCTCCATGGATCACAGTGAGAATCAAACAGTCAAATAATATGCAGGTTATGGGAGTTGCTTATCGTTGATCTTAGAATGTTTTCTTGCAGGAAAAAGCAATGAGGAGTTTGATCGTAACCTTCTATAGTGTAAGCTACTAAGCTCCATAGGTAATCCATTCTATGCCACAGCACAAGCTCATGGAAAGGAGCAGCTTCAGTAACCAGAATCAGCTATATACTACTACTGCTACTACTACTACCATCTGCCACTACTGCAGCTTCTCATCACCATCCAATCCATTAAGATACTCCACCATCTCACAGACACCAAACAGAAGAAGAGAACAGGAAAGGACAAACAGCAGACTGATTTCTGTAAAGGATAGCTCAGTAAGAGATAAAAGCAGCACAGGGAAGGAGGTGACCAACAAAAAGAGACTAGGTGTGATCATTTCCCTGCTGCCTGCTTGTAGAGTGGTCTCTTCTACCTCCCACCTCCCTTTGGTTGCTTTTTGCCATCTCTAATTGTGACAAACATATAGACAAAGAAATGTGTTCAGATAGTCATAAATATGTTGTTCTGCATTCCTCTATCCCTTCCTTACTTGTCTATAATTTGGTACTCAAATAAATATTTGAGATAGCTTACCACACAAATTCCTTTTTTTTTTTTTAAGATAAAAACAAGTTCACTAAAATTGGGAATATGAATCCATTTTATCATCAAAAATTTCAGTAATCTATTATTGAATTGATAAAAAAGTTATATATTTTTTATATTCTTAACCTAAAAAAGTTATTTTGTTGAAGGTCAAATTAATATTTTACCAACTGTTCTTTCATTGTTCAGATTCTAAGATAGCATGGATTGGATTAGCGGGTGGATTTGTATTTGTTGTATTAATTGTTGGGAATGGAAGAGCAAAGAAAAAACAAAATGATATGATACGATTTGTATTTGTTGTATTAATTGTTGGGAATGGAAGAGCAAAAAAAAAACAAAATGATATGATACGAGTAAAACGAATCATTTTGATTCAAGAAAATTATATTTAAAAACAAGAGAATTGACAAGAACAATTATGGTCCTATTTATAGGATCTAGTAACTATTTTATAATTATTAGATTATGATTGAAGTAGTTATTGAAATCCTGTAATTATTAGATCATGATAATTATCTAGATAATTATGAATCAAATCTTAATATTAATATCGTCGTTAATGTTAGATTAAGTCGATGCAATCAATGTATCAGATTCCTCATTCATGGTTGGTACAACAACGTAAATAAACAAAGGAGTTGCTTGTGACCGCTCCTTTCTTCCTGCGCCTTCCGAGAAATAGAGGAAGAAGACGGAGGAGCCGCTGCTGCCGGCTCTCTGCCTCCATGTGCACTCGCTCATGTGCTCTCTACTCCACATCTCTTTCTTCTCCCCAACATGTCTGTCATGAGAAGAAGAAGAATATAGACAAGTGTGCATATGATCCTGTAAATCTTGATGTCAGATCATCTTTTAATTTGGCATGCATTAATATATATAACGTAGGTTGATTCTATAACGAGTGAAAACAAAATCATAGCTTGTCTGTTTCCTTATGTTTGATCCATTTCGATCCATGTCTTTTCTTATTTTATTTTTAATCCACACTTGGCTTTTGTAAGTTAGATTACCTGAATGCAATCAGTTTAATATCTATTATTTGAATTATGCAAGAAACGCTAATCACTCTATGTTTTATTAGCATGATTACTACTAATAAAAGTTTTGATTGCTGCTTTTGGATGAACAGCAAAGAAAGGCTTCCTCTATGGAATATTAATTATTTGGACCTACCGCATGATCTTCAAAGATGAAAGAGAAACCGAGCCAATGGTTTGTGCATGTTTATATTAGACAAAAGATGAAGATGATGTGTTCAGAAAATTAGATATAAGATTATACTTTGGAGAATTTTTTTTTTAATAATATTTATTCTATAATTGATGTCAGTTTAGAATGATCTGATATCCTAATGAGAAAATATTTATTTTTATACTTTGCTAATGTGGCACATTATCATTTTGAGTTAATTGGGCTATTTATTCTTCCTTGATTATGATTCGCATTAAGGTGTTTATCCATGCCAAAGCATAATATTCTTATCGAGAATTAAATAGTTATCACTTATATTAAAAGTGGTTAGAGGATGCTCCAAATGGATTTGTTCAAGATAGATAATTCATATACGATGAATGTTTTCCTAGCTAAGGTGTATCAAATGCATTAACGATTATATCTAAAGTAGATGCATTATGCGTAGGGAGATGTTTTGACTTATTAGATGTATTAGATGCTTTGATATTGATATCTTGAGATGAATGTATCACATATATGGAAATGTTTGACCTTGTAAGAATACAGTGAGTGGGGAGATGCATTTAATAGTTACGGTGCATTGGGTACTTTGATGATTATATAACATGCTTATACATCATGTTTTAGGAGAGGCTTTGCTTAATTAGGATGTATTAGATATTTTGATACTTATATCTTGGATGAATGCATCATACGTAGGGGGATACTTTATTTGATTAGGATATATCAAGTACTTTGATACTTATATCTTGGATGAATGTATCGTACATAGGAAGATAATTTGCCTGATTAAGATACATTAGCCAGTTTGATGCTTATATCTTAGGTGCATGCATTGAATGCATGCTGATACTTTGCTCAATTAGAGTATATCAAATGATTAAATATTTATATCATAAGAAAATTCCTTGATCGATAAAGATGCATCCTACATGAGAAAATAATTTTCCTAATTAGAATATATCATCTACTTTAATACTAATTTTCAAGCAAGGTTACTAGAAGTTTTTTTTATGATCAACTTAAAAAACTTAAATGATTTAAGATAATTGATGAAGGTGTGGATTAACATAGAAGGGTGAGAGTCGACTAGCTATTGAGTATCATTGCTAAATCTCATGATGTAGCCAATTAGAGACTCAAATTTATCTTATCGGATGATTAATAGGGTTATCACAATCTTTTTTGGATATTAAATACTAGTAAAGTAGAGATCGAACTCTTTTACTAACTATTTGAATGATAATATAATACGAGGGAGAGTAGAGTATTACTCCAAGTGTTTTACCCCAAAGTAGTAGGTTAAATCACCAATATAACCACATTAGAAGTGGTGTATAGGATCACTTAGCACCCTAAAAGTGACCACACACTCAATAGGATTGCCACTTCCATCAAAAGTCTTAGGGTTTGAAAAATAAAAGTTGAAAGGAATGAGCTCATCTTGTATCATTTTGGAGATTTGCTTAATCATTTTGGAATTATATCTTGTATCTCATTCATCTCATTAATAGTGTGTCATAGATTCAGGCTAAATCGATTGTGATTGGGGCATATTGTTAATCTCATTAGATGCATATATGGCATATGATTGATTATCGATACAACCATCACAGAGTTTCTTGTAACACTAAATAGTTGAAGGAATTAGGTTTTATACCACTACTATGTATATTAATAGTAGGAGAAGAACAATGATAGTCTATAATATATCTCGAATTAGACCTATTGAGTAAATTAAAGAAAAATCTTAATAAGTTTGACTATGGGTTGGATTTTCTAATAGGAGAGTCTAAGGTTATTAGAGAGATAATAATTGTGGGATAGAATTTGAGTTGATTTAAATGCTCTCATGGTTGAGAAGATTTCTGAGGAGAGTCTAAGGTTATTAAAGAGATGATGATTGTAAAACTAAGCTTGAGTTGATTTAAAAACTCCCATAGGAAAAGTGCTCCTTATCCGGGGTTAGTTATTGTGTTAAAGGTTGAGGGAGGAGTCTCATTCTCGAGATATCCTTGAGGGGTTCTTAATTTTAATTTTTCATAATATTTTTTTTACTCTCTCATTTGAGAGTCAATTTATTATATCAATTTTGGTCATCAACTCGACATGATGATTTGACTTAGTCTTTTTTTTTTTATTTTGTCATATTTAGAATTGAGTAAAAAATTGCGATATGGAAAAGAGATAATAGAATGTGTCTATTCGAGAAGCTTTAACCTGAACCCTTAAGGCCACTTGGTTAGATGCAAGATTTTACCATGTCCAATAAGGGAGGGTATTCCTAGCATGGCTCCTTTAATATTTAAGTCAATGTTTATTCATATTATGTGAAAATAACCCATGGATGGTTTGAGAGTTTAGAATGAGTTATGAATATTTGAAAAGATATTGTATATTGAATTTATTTTATAATTATTCATGATTAAGAAAAAAAATAAATATTTTAATAAAAAAATTTACTTTGTATGTTATATTGATATGACATGTCTAATTATGATATCATCATTTTTGGGTTGACTAGGCTTTAATAATAAATTTTGAATGATTATAAATACTTATCATACTAGTTTAGATGAAAAACTAAGAACAGAAATAGTGATACAAAGATCAGACAAGTGCAAATAGAATATGTTGGTTGGAATTATTCAAGTGTAAACTTAGCATGTGACAAACTTTTCAGAGGTCCTCATTAAAATCAAACATAATCCATAATCAAACCCTAGTATTGTGTACATAAGGACTAACTTGATTAAATAGTCTAATTTTATTTATTTGACTCTTTCACTGATCCAATAGAACTTGTATCAATCATTGACTTATTAATTTAATAAACTCGGATCATCTAACTAAAATGCTTAAGCCCAAGCAAATGTAAGAACCTCATCTAGTCCCTAGAAATGGATTATTATAATCTCCCTCGTTTAGGCTTAATATTATTATCAAAATTTAAATCACCAAAAATTTATCAAGATTTAAATATAGCTTATGATCAAAATGCATGGGAGACCTAAACCAGTAGTAGTGGCTCTAGTTACATACATAGACATTTATCACTTGGGACTCTCAATTTACTCAATACTATGTTAGTTTCAATGGGTTAGCCTATTGATTTTGGATATATATATATATATATATATATATATATATATATATATATATATAGAGAGAGAGAGAGAGAGAGAGAGATTCATTTTGTAACCTTGCAGAAGATTAAATATTTTAATAATAAAATATTTATTTTATAATACGCCAAGTTGGCACATTGATTGAACTTTGTGTCAAGTCATAATTGGTTTTAGATATAAAGTTGATCCAATTTGATAACTCATTAACTTTGGTAGATCTAAAACCATACAGAAAGAAATGGAGTTCTCTTTGCAATTTTCTCCCAAACATAATTGATTTTTTCTCGAGAATATATATATATATATATATATATATATATATATATATAATTAATTAATTAATTAATTAATTAGTCAATTATGTCACAAAATTAAATTGATCCCATCCAATCAAATCGAGATCTTTGCTTCTGAGTATGTTTATCTTGTCCGAGACGGCCGGCGTTTGATCCAGTAAAAGTATTCAGTGTCGGCCTCTTCGTGGCTGTACTCGCTTTGTACAGACGCGGTAAAGCAACGACGACACTTGTCTTGTCGACCGGCGTTGTGGCCAGCCAAACTTGGTCTTTGATGTTGTTCTATAACACCTGCGTCCGACGTTACTGCCATGTAATCTTCTCCTAGCTTTGTTCTCTGCGTCGAAGCCTCCTTGTTTGCCTCCCATCTCCCTCGGACATCCCAATGAACGAGGAAGAGGGCAGAGATCATACAACCCGCAGCCGTATGAGAAACCTCACAGCCGTGATGGTAGTTCATCCTATCAACTTTCTCCTCTCTTCGCCATTGATGTCGTTGAAAGGTCTTCTTCCACTGTTGGTATGCCTTGTTTGCGTTCGACATGGTTCCTGCAGCACACACCCGCAAGATGGTATTAGTTTTCTGCTGTGCATATTAAGCATTGTTAGCTACTTAATCATGCTTGTCATGTTGATTTTGATGGTAAGAATCTGTGTTAGTGTGGACTAACTATGATTACCGAACACGGACAGTTTCGGCTCTCAAGTCTTTATCTACTCAATGGAAGAACACACCGACAAGCTGGAGCCATTCGGATGATCCCTGTGGTGACAACTGGGAAGGAATCACCTGCAAGGATTCAAGGGTGAAGAAGCTGTGAGTGCTTTTATCGCACAGTTCATGTGTGTCCTGAGCTACTTAGTCTCTAATGGCCTTGCCATCGAATGTTTTCAGGAAGCTATTCAACATGGGAATTGAGGGCACATTGCACAGTGACATACAGAGCCTTTCTGAATTGGAACACTTGTGAGTGTCATTCTTTAGATCGCATAAATCACTCATGGAATTCATTATGTTTAGTCTCATGAAGCATTATAATGAGATGTATGAGTGCAGGGATCTCTCCTACAACCGAAATCTGGGTGGTTCGCTCCCACCAAGCATTGGCAACTTAAAGCAGCTTGTGGTTCTGTAAGTCCAGTAGGATAATTGACCTCTGCTGAGCTCACCGATATCGATCCTAATGTGCAGTGATCTGCAATATTCCTTAGGAGATTGATCGGTTGCAATTTCGGAGATCGTATCCCAATCGAAGTAGGCAACCTACTCAATCTCCATGTCTTGTAAGGATCACTCTTTGTGTACTTGTCATGCAGATATAATTGAGTTACAGAATTATAAAGGACAGGGATTCGATGTTCCAGGTCTCTGAACTCGAACCGGCTCACCGGTGAGATACCTGCTTCGCTCGGTAGGCTCTCCAATCTCACCTGGCTGGACCTTGCAGGTAATCAGCTCACCGGACATCTCCCTACTACTTCGTCGGATGAAGCTTCAGGATTAGACCAGCTTGTGAACACTCTGCACCTGTAAGTAAGCCTCTGTGGTTCTTCAGCTTTCCATGTAGATCGAGCATATCACTGTTTGATTGGTCTACTATCTGCTCAACAGGCATTTGAATCAGAACCAGCTATCAGGCCGAATTCCGAATAGTCTTTTCGGCTCCAATATGAAATTTATACATATGTAAGCAGCAACATTTACCTGATTTTCTCTATGATTAATTCTTCTGACTCGATAACAATTGCTTGTGTTCAGTCTTCTCGATCATAACAACTTCTCCGGGGAAATTCCAGAGTCGATAGGTCTCGTTCGATCACTCAAAATCCTGTGAGTTTTCGACCGTCGGTTACATTCTTCTTTCGGTTGATCATATCTGACAGAAACTATTTTTCAGCCGTCTAGACAATAATTATCTGAATGGATTTGTTCCTTCTAGTATCGGAAACCTTACACTCCTTGATGCCTTGTAAGTGACCGAAAAATTCAGCGGCAGTGCTAACAATTATTTCTCGGACTAGACTCAGGAATTACTTTTGTTTTCTTCAGAAATTTAGCTAACAATAAGCTAATTGGGCCGATGCCGAATCTGACCGGAATGCATGCCCTCAACTATCTGTAAGGATGTCTGACTACTTATTTCGATCATGCAAGTATTTCCATGCTTTGCCTTTTCGTAAAAACTCGAAATTTCCGTGCTCAGGGATTTAAGCAACAACACGTTTGATCCTTCAGAACTTCCAGAATGGCTTTTGGATGTGCAAAATCTCACGACTTTGTAAGTCAACGTAGTGTTAAAATCTTAAAATGCCATGCTTGATGAGCTATGAAGTTTAAGCCAAGCATCACTTTCCGGTGGAATCAGAATCATAGAGTCTGGGAGGCTTCATGGAGAAGTGCCACCATCACTCTTCAGCTTTCCTCAGCTACAGCAACTGTAAGACCTTCGTGACAAGATAAACCAAACATCTTATCACAAGAATCACTTTGCTGAAATCAATCTACAGGAGACTCAACGACAACGAATTCAGTGGCACCCTCGACATGGGCAGCAACATCAGTCATCAATTGGAGATGGTGGATTTCCGAAACAATGCTTTAAGCTCGGTGACACTTTCTTCCGACTACAACAACACCATACTGTGAGCGGATCTCAAGCTCAAACTCCATCTTCCTCCCCCGGGAGCTTGTGTACCTGATGGATCTCTGATGTCTGCAGACTCGTGGGGAATCCAGTTTGCAGTAATGCTCAGCTGCATGAGACAGAGTACTGCCATGAGCACCAAGACTCGGGATCTGATTCCTCCATCACCGACTGCTTGCACCCATATGAAGGGCCAATCGTTTGCAGAGCGCCCTCCTTCAGTGACATAAGTCACAATCTTGCACCGATGGCGAACAGGATCGCAAGCTTGCTTAATGGGACTCCAGTGAGCTTCTCTCTTCCGAACTACTTCTTCGATGGCAATGCGTATCTGCGAGTGCAGCTAACGATTTGCCCATCGAGTGCAAAGTACTTCACCAGGAGAGAGATCTTGCTGTGGTTTGATCTCAGCAGTGAGAACCTTGCACTCTCAGCGATGTATGGGCCTTGTTATTTCGATCCATGGCAGTACTCTTTTCGGCGCAAGGGTATCGAATTCTCGCTTTCGATAAGAACTCCTGAACTCTTTTCGACTTCGTATCGAGAACTCATCCGTTTATTTGACTCCCAGTGAATCGAGGATTGATCGTCGGAATAGCAGTCGGATGTGTTGCTGCAGTGTTGGCCATTGCAGGGCTTGGAATCTACGCTTTGTGGCAGAAAAAGCGAGCTAAAAAGGCCATCATTCTGCACAATCCTTTCGGTAAACAAGAAAGAACATTATCACTGTTCAACGGGTCTTGTGTCTTCCTGCGAGTCTCTCTGATGATTGCTGTTCTACATGTCTTAGCATCGTGGGGATCAACCGGTGGAGATGCCGGAGATGCACCACAACTAAAGTTAGCGAGATGTTTCTCCCTGGATGAACTCAGGAAGTGCACCGATGATTTCTCCAAGGACAATGAAATCGGCTCAGGCGGCTATGGAAAGGTATCCGACGACCTATAATTGTCGCCATCTCTTGGCCGCTTGTTCATCACTTCCTGGCTCAACTGCTGCATCTCTCTTCAGGTCTACAAAGCGACGCTTCAAGATGGGACGACGGTGGCCATCAAGAGATCACAGAAAGGTTCGAAGCAAGGCGGGGTTGAGTTCAAGACGGAGATCGAGATGCTCTCCAGGGTGCACCACAAGAACCTCGTCGAGCTCATCGGCTTCTGCTTCGAGAAGGGGGAACGCATGCTGGTCTACGAGTACATCTCGAACGGGACCTTAACAGAAAACTTGTCCGGTATCATCTCCACGAACATCAGATTAAGCTCCTCTTCTTCACCTCAGCTGTGACCCTCACGCTGTTGGCCGCAGGAAGAAGACACACGCAGTTGGACTGGAAAAGGAGACTTCATATAGCTTTAGACGCAGCTAAAGGATTAGCTTACCTTCATGAGCTCGCTAAACCTCCGATAATCCACAGGGATGTGAAGTCGAACAACATTCTTTTGGACGACGACTTGGCCGCCAAAGTCGCAGATTTCGGGCTCTCCATGTTGGTAAACGACAGCAATCTCGGCCATGTCTCCACCTCCGTCAAAGGAACCATGGTACCTTAATTCATCTCATTCTGCTGAATCGTTTGAGTTTTCTTCTCGATCGCCTCTGTTCTTCAATTCCTGTTGATCTTCACAGGGTTATCTCGATCCGGAATACTTCATGACCCAACAGCTGACCGCGAAAAGTGATGTTTATAGTTTTGGTGTCGTAATGCTGGAGCTGATGACGGGTAGGCTGCCGATACAGAAAGGTAAGTACATCGTTCGCGAGGTGAAGATGGGATTGGATGAGAAGGATAAGGAGTACTGCGGTCTGAAACACATGATTGATCCATCCATTCTTAACGATGAATGCATCGTTGGATTCGGAAAGTTTGTGGAATTGGCTCTGCGATGCGTCGAAGACGCATCCGATGACCGTCCGACGATGGACGAGATCGTGAAGGAAATTGAGATCATGCTAAAAGACGACAAGCTGAAGGAGAATTCAGCTTCGTCATCTTCTTCTTCTGCTGATACTGAGCTTCGACAAACTTACGATGAGCTGCTGCTCCTCAGCAGGGAAGTGAACAGCGACGGCGTCCGTCGTAGCGATAGATATTTGTTCTCGGATTTATCGGAGACTAATGCTTGCGCCGTTTTAGATCGAGGCAATGAATGAATCAGATGCTCGAACACCTAATATGGCTGTGTATTAGATCGTTGACATCACAAATATGTGATGGGGATGACACAGTTAATGTCCCAACTTCCGATGATCGAACGCCTATGGTTGTACTAAATTGGTCCCAAAACAAGTCTTAATCATGTTAACCTCAAATCATCATGGCTGTCCTTAGGGCTTGTGAGGGTGTAAAGAGAAAGGAGAACAACAAAAGGAGAAAGGATTTGTGATCCCTCATGGCTTTCCTTCTCTTTTCTTCATCATTTTGTCTTTTGAGCAACTGCTAGTGATATGAGGTGGAGGATGGCAAAGATGATGAATACTGAAAGTGATCAATGATCTAATGAATAAATACATGAAAAGGAACATGATTTTGCAGCACTAAAGACATCTGAGTTCCAACATAATTCTATGTGCAAAGTCTGGATTGAGGTCGAGATCGACGAAGAACACAAAGTAATGACAGAACAGTCACCAATTAAGAACTAAAGCTGTGTGCAAATTCTGGATCAAAATAGAGAATAGTGAAGAACATAAAAGTAGTGGCAGGAGAGTCACCAGCTAAGTAGATGCCAATGTGTTGAACCATGTCTTACTTACATCATGAAGAAGATAATAACTAAGGCTGTGTGCAAATTGTGAATTAAGGTCGGAAATAATAAACACAAAGTAATGGCAAAAGACTAACCAATCAAGATGTCAAGGTGTCGAATCATGTCTTGCGTTATGAAGAAAGTAGCAAACAAGTCTGTGCAAATTCTGAATTAAGGTCAGGAATAACGAAAGAACATGAACTAATGACAGGATGTTCACCGGCTATCGAGGTTTCGAATCATGTCTTACGTTATGAAGAAAATAATAACTAAGCTGTGCGCAAACTCGGGATAATGGTCAAGAACAATGAAGAACACTAAGTAATGACACAGACTCACCAATTAAGATGTAAAGGTGATAAATCATGTCCTACATTATGAAGAGAAAAAACAAGCTGCGTGTAAATTCTGGATTAAGGTTAAGAATAATGAGCATAAAGCAATGACAGGACACTAAGGTTTTGAATCAGGTCTTACATTATAAAAAATAATAACTAGGACTGTGTGCAACTTCTTGAAGAACATAAAGTAATGACAGGACACTCACCAATTAAAAAGATGTCAAGGTTTCGAATCATGTCTTTTACATTATGAAGAAAATAACAACCAAGACTGTGTGCACATTCTAGATTAAGGTCAAGAATAATGAAAAATATAAAGTAATGACAGGAGACTCACTAATTAATAAGATGTGAAGGTGTTGAATCATGTATTACGTTCTGAAGAAAACAACAACTAAAGTTGTGCGCAAATTCTGGATTAAGATCAAGAACAATGAAGAACATAAAGCAGTGACAGTGAGACACCGATTAAGAAGATGTTAACATGTTGAACCGCATCTTACATTATGAAGAATATGACGACTAAGGCTATGTGCAAATTCTGGATTAAGTTCAATAATAATGAGAACATGATGTAGTGACAGGAGACTTACCAATTAAGAAGATATCAAGATGTTGAATCATGTCTTACAATATGAAGGAAAAATAAAATCAGTGAGAGTCGTAAAATAGCACTGCTGCATTTGCTTCGGATCAAGCATCTCCCTGGAGGCTCATCGCTGCTATGTAGATAGGATTTCGATTGATGTGTTATTTCCATCTACTTAAATCCTCCAGAAATTGCTCCTCCATGACCATGGATTAATCAGTAATGCCAGTTGCAGAAAATTCTGGGCAAGGGTAACTCAAAACATATTCCCATCTCAGTGTTGCTTTTTATCAGAGAAAGGTCCCCGTGGAATTTTCTGGAGTACCTTCGCATCAAAAACTGCATAGTGCTTGTTGATTTCTACCATGGCCTTCTCAGCAGCTACGTCGACATGGTCCTCATACTTCTCATAGAGAACAGGTGTAGCATACAGAACTAGGAAAACTGCAAAAGATAAGTAATGGCAACCATCATTGTGTCATACCTAAATGCCTCTGACGTATCAATAAACAGACCTCAAAAGTTTACACTCATTATTATCATGTCTTAAGACTAAAAACTTAGAACAAAGGAGAGAATCATGTAAATAATTGATATGATCAGCGTGCAAAGTTGGCCTAGCAGAAGACAGTTTTCATGAAAGTTAAGCTGCCTTCCAAATTACTCATATTTCCTATTGTTCATGTCGAGTAGACATTTACTAGTTCCTAGTATGCCTTGGCAACCGGTACCAGAAGCCAGAAACCTATGAGAGAGGTGCCTAGATATTGTTACGTTTTATCTCTTTGTTCGGGAATCATCGACATTGCTTCATTTGTTTGCACTGCAATATGTCCATGATATTTTAGCTGCACACAGTGGGAAGCATGCTTTCTCTGGAAAAAAACAAGAATACAGGGCAAACATGATGATGAGAGGAAATAAGACAAGATTTCAAACATGGGGCAGCATCAGTCTATGTTTGGCTCCATGAAGCAATAGAAATCCACATGATAGCAAACTAGAAGTTCCAAAATAACTCAAAATTTTAGCTCTAATTAATTAGACAACATATAGAATAGACTGACCAATGTAAAAAAGAGTCCAGAAACTGAACCAGCTACCGACCATTGAAAGGATCCACAAACCTCCAATTACCTGCATGACAGACTTAGCTGTGAAGATCTGGAGCAAACTACATGAAAGAAAGCTTGAAGTTATTAAAATCCTACCCTCAGAAACTTCTTCAAGTCCTTCCCAGAAGCGACACAGCGGAAGGTTGCAAAAGCTTCATTTATTTTGTATCTCACAGCATGGGCTGTGGTTAAAAACACGTCTTCTGGCAATATAACCTCTGGAAATTTTGGCGGAGACCTGCATATAAAAAATTAGGTAAGAAACATAAACAAAATTTATGTCCATAACTGTAATATGGAAGAAATTGGGACTGCCATGGAAAAGCAGAAAGAGTAGCTCGACAGAGCACTCAAATTCCGCACCAAACTGACCATGAAAAAGCAAACTCGTTCAGGTTGTTTCACCATAGCGAGAAAGGTGATTGCATGATAGATGTATAGAGAAGCAATCAAATTCCATAACTTGCATATCCATGGTTTGAACTATCCTTTTATTAGCAGAATTTAATGATGAGAGCCATAACGAGATCAACTACAATGAACTCCTACAAACCGATCCACATAAGTCTCCAATGGGCACAGACCAGGCTATAGAAACTGCCATAAGCATATAACAGAATCACTCAGCATTAATATGAAATGGTCATCATTTTTCAGCAGATATAATTGAGCAAACATATTTAAGCCTCTCTATAACATCCATGGTCCAGTAGATTGCTGCTCATCATTATTTTTCAGCAACATACGATAAAACACATTAAGCTCAGTTACATTTTCCATAGTCAACTCTTGTAAGAAAATGTTGGCTCTCACCTGTTGACAAAAGATGCTGCATTAGACCAGACAAAAAACACAGCCAGTGAGAATATAAAAGAGTGGCAGATGAAGGTCAGCAGGTGATAGCCGATCCATTCAAATAGAAGCCATATAACAGTAACTCCAGCAAGTATGCTGCCCGATAGCTGCTTATTTCTCCATAGTATGATATCAGCAGCTGAAAGCACAAAAAACTCATTACCTACAGAATTAGGTTTTGTTGAATCATATTCAAGAACACATGCTAGAGCCCTAATAACTATTATAGAAAATAAGTATATGGTAGACTAATAACTCAAGCAAGCAACTGAAGTATGTAATATTTCACAAAATTATTTATACAGACATTCCTTACCATAATAAATTTTATCCCCTGACCTTCTCTATCGATAGCTAATTCCTAACTTGCAAATTTCACATTTTTGTCGGTGTCTATCTTGTAACCATAAACAAAAGACTTAAGAAACTTTTAATCTAACCAAGAATATGACATTTTATAGAGCTCAATCCATTAAAAACTGATGTTTCCACATTGCCCTGGCAATGCTTATATAAATCCTTTTACCGCCCCTCTATCTCATCCATCTACATCAAACCAATGGTCCAACATTGTTGACCTAATTGCACCTAAATCCTTCCATATGACATGGCTACTATATTCCACATAGGGAGTTGACGTTTTCATGAATCAATAGCAAATGACAGAAAACATAAGATCTGTGTGAATAAAAGCTCATACATTTTCCTCCTCCAAGAACAGCATGCACCGATGCCTTCCTCCCAAACAAATGTTTCTTCCTCCAACCATGAGATGAAGGCTTGTCGTTTTCTGAATCCGAGGAGGAGGAAGACGACCCCTTATACTCATGGATCTTCTCGTCAATCCACTCCGTCATCGAAGCGTGCTCACCGATTTCAGACATCATCGTGAACGATTCTACCAATAAAATGCCGATTGAGTCGATCAAATACCTAACCGATTTGCTCCGACAAATACGAGTGACATTAATCAAGAAAACCGATACATCTATGCACAATCAGATCATAACTTGCAGAAATCTTTCGCATTCGATTCAAATCGAAGAAGAAGAAGAAGAAAAATTCATCTCGAATCGTGTAATCGCAAAAAGATTTCGGGAGCAAATGCAGAGAATTCGATCGTGAAACACCGAGATCGGAAGAAGAATTACATTATGATTCGCAGTCCTCGGCAAAGGCTTCTCCCTTTCCTTTCTCTGTTCCGAACTCTGTCTCTCTCTCTCTCTCTCTCTCTCTCTCTCCTCTCGCTCGCTCTCGCTCGCTCGCTCGCCCGCTTGCTCAAACTGTAACGGAAACCGGCAAACTAGGAGGCCTTAAAAGCGGGAGTTTTGGGTGGTCTGCCGCGAGAATCGGGCGGCTGTGAACCCAACGTGGGACGATCAGACGGCTACCGTGGCTCCGGCGTCAGGGAGGATTGGAACGGAGACATGACGCCGTTGGGTGTGCCGAGCTTCCACGTGGACGGTTGGACTCGAGGAGCGACTTAAACCCAGGCGTTATCAGATTACGAAAATACCCTTAACGTCGAACGTCGAGGGGCCTATTGGTCTTTTTACTATAGAAATAAACTAACATAAACCTTTGACGTAAGCTATTAACTTCAAACATGTGGTATTTATTTTTAAGGAATTTACGGATTTATTGTGGCCGACTCGACTTATATCTAAAATTAAGGTTTATAGTATAATAATAAAATAATTTTTTTTTATAAATATTAATGTATTTTAATATTATTTATTTACGTTTACAAATATAAATAATATTATTTTAAGTTACTCTAAATCTTTGGTTGCATGTTTTTAAATGGATGAATTGATTGAAGGGTGATTTTTTAAAAAAAATCTCTCTTTTTTTTTTAAGATATCCCTCATTTTTATTTTTTTTAATTGTTAATCCTCTCTTTCAAATAATATTTAAAATATCACTCATCAATCTCAATTGTATTTTTTTTCGCTCATTGTTATATTGTTTTGGTCATCACAACGAATAAAAATACTATAAATGATATAAATAGACTCGTAATTTTAACGAAATAAACTTCGAGCCTAAAACTTTGGTATTGTAATAATAGTTTACGAACAATAACAAGCAAACTATGATATGTGTTTTTCAAAAGGTTTATAGTGTTTTCAACACCTTAACAAAAACATTATAATGCTATTGAAAAATACTAAATAAAATCAAAATAAATTAAGAATCATTTGATATATAATACTAAGAAACAAATAGGTATTTATAATGGTTTAGAAATAACATCACCCAAATAGAGATTAAAAAAAAAAAAACTATTATAGAATATTATAAATGACCCAAATAGACTCCTAATCTCAATCAAACAAATTACAACTCTAAGAATATTATATACAATGACAATGAAAGAGATACAATATTATATAGTATTTTATTAGAAAAACACTATACATGAGCAAAAAAACACTTTAATGATTCAAAATTGATTAAAAAAAATAATGAGAAAAAGTACCATTAAGGTTGATGAGAGATATTTTGGGCATTATTCGAATTAGGGTGGTGCCTTTTGGAAAAATAAAAATAAAATAGGGAGGCTCTTTGAGAAAGCTATTATTTTATAATTTATTTTTTGAATTAAAGAAGAAGAAAAATTATGTTATGAGTGATTTTATCATATTACACAACAATAAGCTAAAATATGAGAATTTTCCAAGGATTTCGCACAATAAAATTTTTAAAAATATTATTTTATAATTTATTTTTTTGAAGTTTGGTAGATCTCTTTATAAAAATGTTAAACCCAGTATAAAATTATAAAATTATATAATTTAGTATAAAATTATAAAAAATAATTACAATTACATTTCTGTAATTTGGTACATCATCCAAAAATAAAAAATAATATAAATTTATTTATAATATCTTAAACCCCATTGAACAAACCAAGATTTATTTCTATTAAGATTGATATTTCTTCTCTTTGTTGTAAGTTCTCAAATGTTAATATGGAGTGGAAATATGAAGGCATTACTTGCAGTTGATGAAATCTTTCAAGTAATCCATGATATGCTAATCGATTCGACACACAAAACCTAAATCAGTCAGACCAATCACATAAAATGAGTTGATGAAAAACAAATTACTATTCTTCAAAATATTCCAGAATATTTTCTCACAACTCTATAAATAGAAGCCTGTGATATAATATAATTCAGGATCTGAATCTTTGGGCTCTCGCATGATATATTGGAGTTTCTGTTCTCAAGCCGCAATATGATTTGACCCATGACACAAGTAGGCATTCAGGAATCAGTAAATCTTTCTTTCTCTACCACAATGATTTCTCTGTCTTGTTGGGAAGAAAGAGAAGACTTACAAACAAGATACACTAGTCCTTATCCCTTTGGGTTACTAACTCTGTAAAATCTAAAAATATTTATCAATACCAACATCTCTAAGGCCATGGAATACTAGAAAGGATTCAGCTCAGGTGACATAGTTCACTTGCACCAGTATAACAACCAACTGGTAACATGAGAGATTTAGTTGCCCTATATCGAGAGTAATTACAGTGTGTAATTACGGTGTATAAAATCCAGCATATGCTCAGTAGAGCATGGATGGACATATTAATATATCTGCACAGCCAGATGAGTGAGCAATTTTTTTACATCAGAACTGGGATTCAACAGAGTATCTATACATGTGTCCTTACCAGATGCTTAACTTTATGAGCTTTTTACGAGTAAAAGGAACATATGTATTTCGATAAACAGGTTGAGGAAACCATCATCTACATGAAACCCTAAGGGCATATGACATAGCAAGATCATGAGGTTACAGATTGTGGCTGATGGCGATCAGCTTTCAGAAACCGGACATATTCCGTCTGGAACATCTGGCCACCGTTCACTGGGTCGAAGGTGCACCTACAGAAGCTGGAGACAAAGGGAAAAGGAAAAGCAAGAGAAGTTAGCAGAGATACTCACTAGACGACCAAATAACAGGTAAGCTATTGGATTATAAAATGCATATGGTCTTTTTTTACCCACCTATAACCTGCAGCCAGGTCACAGATATTAACATAAACGAACAAGAATGCAAGGATCTAAACCAACGTTGTCAAATTCTTGCCACAAATAACATTGGTTGGATAAATGATTATCTAAAGTCTAGATTCACTTTTCGCATGACCTCTTGAAAGTTGAAACTGAAAACTAGAACATTGAGCTTATTCATATCACAACTCCTTTGTTAAGTACCAAAATCCTCTAAGTACAACAAAAGAAAGGTGTAGATGTCTGGAGATAAATAATTACTGATGAAATCTAGACATACAACAAGGTTAATTTGAGTCCAATACAAGTCTTATTCCTTCAAGGTTTTCTATAGTTTTGACATTCCATTAAAATTGAATTTCTAATACATTATGGAGTTTAAATAGAAATTTTGGATTCTGTTTCCAAATTTTAGATTTTTCATTGAACATGGTAATCTAGCTTCACTTATGGAAGCTTCAATCAAGGATCTTAGTTTTGGGTATTGAACCTAAACCAATCACTTCTCAGACTAATTTTGGTATCATTGTGTACCAGTTACTGGTGTCAAGCAAAAAGAAAAACACAAAATCCAACAAAGGAGGAGCCGTATTATCTTCCTCTTCTTCCATCACTGCTTTCATTACTTGCTTTCAAGTTGCTTTTATGAGAGGTCTTCTTTTCGAGTGAAGTCCTCAGATTAAACAATAAAGGAAGTAATTAAGTAATTTAATGGAGGACTCCTCAGTTATTAGTCAATATCATGTTATACTGCCAGGTTCTGACCAAATCAGGTAAAGAAAAACAAGCTTTGGTCTGGGGTAAACAGGTTCATTCAACACGATCTGAAACTGAGTGATCCAGAATACCAGTCCATGGTTGGACCAACAGGCATTGCCTGGTGGGGCAGCTATTCATGATAACAAAATCCTTGGTCCCGGTAAGACCAAAAATGAAATCATCAAGAGCGTATCCTAGAAGACGTTGGGTTGCTGTAAAGAAATCAGCATGATTTTTGTTTCCTAGATAAAATCAAGACAAATATTCATAACAAGGGTTGTTTCTCTTTATTCTTAGCCTCATTCTTCTTTTCTCAATACTCCACTTGTTTTCTTGTAATTCCACTAACCATACTTCTTTATGATTCTCAAGCATAAATTAACCATCACTGCAATACTGTTATGCATCAGGTTACTGCAGAATATCTTATGTAGAAAATATATTCATTGCCATCCAGCTAGAGGTTGCTTCCAGAACCTAACCTGAGGTAACCAAGGTTAGACCATTATTATTTTCTAAAATGATAATGGAAAAGACAAACATTTGGTGGCTAAGTGCCAATAATTGATTGGTAAGAAATAAGTACCTAACATAACAAGAAGATATTTACAAAATGCAAACATAATGATTTAGAAACCAAGCATCTAGGTTGATCAAGATACAAGGTACTGCAATACTGTTATGCATCATGTTACTGAAAAATATCTTATGTAGAAAATATATTCACTGCCATTCACCTAGAGGTTGCTCCAGAACCTACCCTGATGTAATCAAGGTTAGACCATTCTTATTTTCTAACTCAAGTGATATGGAAAAGACAAACATTTGATGACTAAATATCCTTAATTGATTGGCAAGAAATAAGTACCTAACGTAACAAGAATATTTACAAAATGCAAACATAATGATTTAGAAACCAATCATCTAGGTTGATGAAGATATAAGGTAGGAGGATTAATACCTGCCATCCATGCCAACAATCATGACAGTGTTTTGAGATCCAAATGCAGCAATATAGCGTGTAACTTCTGGCAAGTGAAACTGAGCGAACGACCATTCAGAACTGAAGTACTTTGGCAGGACACCTGGGTGATTTCAGTTCATAAGAAAATATCCTGCTTTTACCAAATCAATGCACTTCTTAATGTTGCAATAATGATAGCAGATCCATGACGTAATTGTCACATACTAAAGAATCAGTTTTCCCCCAACAAAATACTATAACAATCAGATGAAAAATTTACTTCACCTTTTTTTCACATCATAAAACTATTCAACTACAATTTCTTTCAGCAAAATAGTTTTTGTGCAAAACTTTTATGTTGAGATGGATGCTTAAAGTTTCCAAATAACTTTCATAATCTAGCATTAATTTGAGGTGCACTTTTACATACAAGTACTTGATAGTTAATTCTCAACCCAGCAGAATTCTGTTATACAAATTGATGTGTCAGCTTGTGCCCTCATTCTGGCAATTGGTTTAATCTTCCAGTCAATAATGATCTGAAGTTCCAGATTAAGAAGTTAGCCATTTTCCTTGTGTTTTTGTGTTTTTTGTTGGCTTACCATAGGCCTGTGAATTGACCCCGATGGTCACCCAGTGAATATTTTTAACAGTTTGAACCCTATGAGAATTGCAACCTGAACTTCAAGCTCTATGTTCTAGACCAGGAGATAGCAATGAAACAAATACTATCAGCAATAGAGCTGAACATAGTTTTCCATGATGAGGTTTTAGATAAAACCTGCAGTAGAAGTAGAGATATAACACCAACATGGTAAATATGATTTGTAGATCAAGAAGCTCCATGTGGTTAACTCAGAACCACAAGCTTTCTAGTTAGAGATCATGACTATACTCATTCCTTCAATCTCATGCTCATAGGCATTTTGCAAAAAAGCCATTGTGAATAAAATAGCTAGAACACCAGAAACTGACGGTATTGTTAAAACAGCTACATTCCAAACATAAACCACAAGAACAAAGACGAAAAAAAGAAGCAATAGAGCATGAGATGCCTAACCTCTCATAAAATATAATGATGAGTTGTTGTTGGCTCCAGTGTTCGGAGATATAAGGGCATCAACTGGAGTAGAAGAGTTATGATGTACCATTTCTGGAGCTTGAACAGCTGGAAGCTGGAAAGAGGCATCTTCCCCACCCACTCTAACTCGAAGTCTGAACACATGGACAGTTCCTTTATCACTGGAAACGACCAGCCATTGTACATTTGTAGAGAGAGCAATGCTATATATCTCAGCCCTATCTAATCCTCTCCGTACCTTTAATTATAGAGATCAGAAATGAGTAACTAAAACACACTTAACAAGCAAATATACAGCAAAATCTTAGATGGATATAGAAGGCAATTAACTAGCAAACACAGAACATAGAAGTCAAGGCAATTAACTATCATTACATCTAATGGCAAGCACAATGAGCTAGAGAAACATAATTCACATAAATAGGATATAAAGCCACATAGAGTGAAGAATAGCCTTGCCAATAAAGTCCAAAATCTGTTTGTCTTGTCTTGCTTCATCTGATCAGAATGGGAGATTTGGTAAGCTTCACCAAAAGATGGAAAAACCTTATAGATATGACCTAGTGTTGCCCATATCAAATCAATGATTTAAAAAGCGCTAGGCACCAAAAGGCGCCAAGGTCCCACAATGCCCTAGGAGTTAGACGCTCACTCGAGCGAAGCGAGGCGCTCTAAAGTATTAAAAAAAAATACTATTTTCCTACTTGGATTGACAATTACTGAATAATCTTCTTCTTCTTCATCTCTAATATGTTCAACATTATCTGCGGGTAAAATCTCATAAGGTTTATTCCTTTGCATCTTTTTTTTACTCATATAAGATACCAACTCTTCTTTTACATCAAGTGAACACGTCTTACATGCTGATGCATTCTTGAAGTTCCCTACTTGATGCTGTTTTGCAAGGAAAATACGACCTATAATAGTCTTATCACAAAAGATGTAAGTAATTGCATTAGGATCTTTAGGATCCTTTAGATAATTGTGTTTCTAAGCAAGATCCTTTCTTGAATTTTTTTATGAATCTTCTGAATTGTACACTTGCCATTAATCCTAAAATCCTAGTAACAATTCCAAATAAATAGATATTAGCAGTGTTAAAATATAATATGGATTATTATATGGTAACAGTAGTTAACAATCTACTATTAACAGTAGTTAGAGGAGGATAAAAGAGTCACCGACAGTAAAAAGTGGAGAAGAAGGCAGCGATAACGGAGGAACTTTCGGACAACGACGATGGTGGAGGAAGCCGTGGATGGTAACAGCAACGGCGGATGAAGCTTCGGACGACAACAACAACGACGAAGGAAGTTGCGAACGACAGTAGGGACGATGGCGGAAGCCACAGACGACGACATCGTGAACGGAGGAAGCTTCAGAGGTGTCAATCAGTAGCAGAGGAAGCTATGACCCTCTCCCTCAGTGGTGGAATGAGCTACACATAGAAGCAGCAACAACGGAGGGAACTGCGCATGAAAGCTAGACCATCGGACTAGTCTGTCAATGACAGAGGAAGCATTGGTCCTATGCGTCGGTGGCAAAGGCAACGGCTGAGGAACATCAGCGATGGCAACAACCGTTGAGCTAGGGTTTATGGCTTGGGATCGCACGGGCAGATGTGGGTTTGGAAAGTATAGTAATAGTATGTAGCTTAGTTGGTTCAATCGAACCAACTAGCTACTATTCAACTTAATAGTCTGGTTTGGTTGCTTTGTTTGAACCGAGCGCTCACCCGAGGCGTCCGACGCTTGGGCTCAGGCGAGCGCCCAAGAGGCGCTTCACTGAAGCGCACCGCTTCAATGAAATTCAGACACCTTAACCATCTAATTTTCCTCAAAGCCATTTTTAATTTAATAAATTTTAGACAAAAATGGGCGAGAAGAATGGTATCAAATATTAATATCTGAAATAGAGCATCGATCAAAGATTGCACCATTAGTATCATATCATGCCAAACAAACAGATATCAAGAGATACCTGGTGCATCTCCCTGGCTATGACTTTCCTCTTACTTGTGTATCATAGAACTAGAGTTGCTTCATTGAAAAACCCTATTTCAGTTTCTATAGCTGAGGGCTAGTAGTTAAGTCAGGCCTTCATTTATTGCATATATGCCACCAACAACATTTCACCAGTGCCAGGGGTATGTTAATCATCCTTTGTTTCAATCTTCCTATTCAAGCAACATAAATCTATCACTTTTACTGTGAAACTAGAATCTGAACTAGTAAACCAAACCAGGGTTGCTTATGAACTAAGAACTGGCCTAGATGTAATTCAGAGGCAATATGGATCTTAGATCTAAATCATGGAAGATCCTATTTTGATTAGACTGAAATTTGATATACTTGTCCTTGACAGCAAGATGCAACTTCTATTGAGAATGTTAATGGAGAACATCGTTCACAAAGAAAGCAAGCGAAAGACATCTTTAGTAATAAAAATTTAAATAACTAGTTTTCAGCTTGCAACAACAGAATAATAGAAACTATACAAACATGGAAATTTCCATACATCATTTGAAAGTGAGAAATAACAAGCATGTCCACTAAAATCTTAATTTTTTTTTTTTAATATCCCCCGGAATTTGAAATCTACAATTATGACCTTGAAGTTAGATGCAATTTGCAGACTGTTAAAGACCTACTATCTGCAATTAAAATATCCAATATCCTCCCTTCCGATGATGTCCGTGTTTGCTTGCTAATTGCCATTAGAGTCCTTTCCTCCAATAGTGTATCTTGTACACATATATCTATAGACCAGTTATCATTAAAATCATTTCCTCCAAACAAAACTATGCTACTTTTCAGATATGCCCATTAAAGTAGTCAGATCTAGGTGCCTGTTAAATATGGCCTTAATCCCAGATAGGCACAGTCCACACATATTAAACCATGGTTTAGCTAGTCTTGCACTATTAATGCCAAACAAGAGGGAAATGTTTGATGGTTTTCAAATTACTGAGAGAGATCTACGTAAAATCAAGATTTTTAAATTAAGAAGAAGAAAGCTCCTAATCCAGCCTAACTTGTGAAAAAAATTACATAAATAGCTGCTTTGAAGATATCGTCTAACTTCTATGCTCTTTCCTAAGCGTGGTGTTCATTGAACTAGAAATCATGTCAGTCCTTCTCAATCATACCATCTCTATCCACAAATATGCTATCCTTACTGATCTCTTACCATATTAAACATCAGATCATCACACATATATTAGGTATATTCCTAGTGAATTTTGTCATCATGGTAACATTGCCCTAATTGAGTCTTAGAAACAAGATAAGGCTACATACGTGGACCCAACCTCACATTGGCGGAGTATTGTACATCGAGAGGACCTCTTATATTAGGAATATTCTTGCACAACCCTAGCATACACATACAAGTAAAGGATAGATGCAATTGCTATACAAGCCTGGAGCAAGTAGACTTATGAGAAGAACTAAACAGCAATGTCTTTTATGAAGCAATGCTTAAGATGATTGTGCAATCCCAAATACCATGGCACCAGCCTTTCCACTTTGCCCCTGCCAACATGGTTCTTGATTTCCCACTACATTAACCAACCAAATTCCGTGAGCTCTTATATCCACGTCTCCATGTCTTTTCCGTCCCCACCTCTGAGGCTTGCACATGTGAGCCAGTAGCCTTGTATGAGTGAGAATATGGCTTGGGATTCCTGTGGGATGAGGAATTGAACAAGTTCAAACAAGGCTATTATACCATGTTTAGGAACAATCCAAAGATAGGAATTCCTATTTGGAGTCTGATAAGGGCTGACACCCTGTTTTTGATCCTCAAAAGATTCAACCAGCTCAAAATACCAAAAAGACCAGATGGCCAAAAACGAAAGATTTAGAGGCCAGTCTTAAAGAAGTTCTAGTCCAAATATGGCCTGTTCAGCCTCTTACAACATCCTTGTCAATCATTTCACATGTTCCCTGAAATAAATACATTGGAAAGGTATTGGTCCAACATCTTCAACAATTGTCTACCTTTCCCAACAATAATATTTTCTAGCTAAGTCGACCTCTTGGAAGAGTGCATCTCTTCCATGAACTAGAGAAAAAAGAGCGTAATCAGCAGGTAGAAATGGTGTTGATTATACCTTCACATGTAGCAGTCTCGCCAGCTGGCATTAAACGATGAAAAAAAAGTTGCAGAAACAATGAAAAAAATCATAGTTGTAACTTGTGAGTGATGTATAACTCTTTAATTGAGCAGAAAATGTTCCAAGCCTAAAAAGTGGCTAAAAGGATCATCAAAGTGCCTAACTTTAATTATGAATATATTAATTTTCTAATTATGCAGAGAAACAAGCACAATATGGGGTTTTTTCTGTTTAGCTGTTGGGTGCAGTCAGCTCAAGCCAAGTTGGGAAAACTACTTTTGTGCATGTGTTCAAAGAGGAATGAACTTTTGTATGATCAATGGATGCTCAGTCGTTGATCACTATTAACTGTGGTGAATGTCAAGCCATTGTGACGCTGCTTGCCCCAACTGAATCTATCATGCTAACCAAATACTAAATATCTGAGAAATTTATTGCATGAAAAAGGAGACTTTCCAAATGGATGAGTGCACATTCAAGCATCTAGAAAGTTAAAAAAAATAGCATGCTAGGTTGGTGAAGAAGTTAAGAAAAACCTCATAGAAGTATGGAACTTCAAATATTTAAGAAGAGACAATCCACCCATCTAATCCTACAGACAGATGACAGATATTTAGGTGCATAATGAGAAGAAAGGTAATATCATTAAATAAAGACATTCAAGGATGCAGCAGTTTCAGGGTTTTCTAGAACATGGAAATTAACAAATAACAATGTATTAGCACTCATGGCATGTAATTAATTTAGTCATACTCACAACAGCATACCATGATTTTAAACATAACGCAATATACACATATTAACATACTTATAAATGCAAAGCTTTTGCCTGGTGAAGATGTGTAGTTGCAACAATTATTATTATGCAACTAGCTGCTATTGTCATAAACATTTGGCCAACCTATTGACAGTAGCAAGAAGATGAGTACATTGTGACAAATTTGTTTGAAGCTATACAATAACATAGGAACCATTAAAGGAGGTCGAGCATGATGCTGATAACAAATACCATGACTAGGATACACAATTAAACCATTATGAGAACAATAAGTGATGCAAAAAACTTAAACCAGTAAAACTGAGATGGAGGTGTCTATCCTAGTTTTCCTTGTCGGGTCAGTGGCATAAGGAAGTTTGAAGTTTTACCTCTTGTAGTTGTGTACCATCCATTGTGTTAAAAATTCTAATCAAAGTCCCTTTTGTGCTTGCAGTTGCAAGAAGTAACCCATCCAAAGTCATGGTCATACAAGATATCTGAGAATCATGAGCACTAATGACCTTTGTCATCTTCAAACCAAAATGTTCAACACGGACCTCTCCCCGACGTAGACCAGGGCATGCCAACACTGAAGTGCTAGAATGGTGTGAGAGGCAGCAAAGTCCCTTTGGATTAGATTGAGTTTCTATTTGATGAAGAAGCTTCAAGTCTGTGAAGTCATACACGTAGATCTTGTGCTCAAGAACTATGACAATACGATCTCGTCTTAATTTCACACCTCTGACATTAGATCTATATGCATATTCACCAACACAACGGCTCTGATGATCATCCCAGATCATAACTTTATTTGGTGGGTATTGCATATTGGCACCACCACCAACAAGAGCCAGGATATTAGAACGAAACAGCATTTCTACTATTCCAAATCCTCCACTTTTCAAGTCTCTCCTAAAGGTTTCCTTGAAGGGATCACAGTTATATATCCGGAAGCCGTTGCTTGTTCCAACAGCAAAGCACCCATAGTCCTGATTCCAAGACACCGACAGCAGCTCAGTTCCATTGTCATCATCGTAGTCTCCTGGTTCTGGTTGACTGAAAGGAGTTGAAGATGGCCATGACTGTTGTGACTCCAATGAGGCAATCCCCATGGGAGGATGAATGCTTGACGATGTTGATATTCTCGAGCTCATCAAGGAAACCAACAGTCACTTATGTCCAAAGAATTCAAAGGTCATTGCAACATAAGTGATTCAACATGGATTTCAATGGACAGCGTGCGGACCTGCAACAATGAGATTCAGAAGTTAGAACAGCCTGAGATAATTAACTTGCCTTAATCTAGAGGAACAGCCTCTGATAAAAACCGAATATACCATGAGAAAAACAGAGAAGCATTTGCAGACATTTCATCAGATCAAACCTTGACCTTCTCAAGTATCTGTATTATCATGCAGTACAAACATATGCAACTGCCTAATGCATAAAAATTACAGTTATAATTCTGTAGTTTAACCATGGAATATACATAAAAATAAAAAATTAAGCCATTAGAACTTGCGGAAGATCTTATAAGGTGGCTCATAATAGCAACAATACATTTCGTGTATGTGATCTGGAAAGTGCATTTAGCATGAGAAAGAAAACGATTAACGAAAAGAGCAAAAGAGACGTCAACACAATGATTCATAAGTACATTTAGCATGTCACGTTCTAAATCAAATTTCTCATACGGGCAATTTGATAACAACCTATCATGTGCATCCTTTGTAGTGCAATGGTACACAACAGATATGATTACTTAAAGAAAATAAAAATCGAACATCATGAATAGCGATGCAAACTAATTTATTCAGATTAGAGAAATAATCCAAATTCAATAAATGAAAGGAAAGGCAACAATTAATAATCCAAACCAAAAAAGGTCAATCCAAAAGCTGATATGCTAAAAAATCTAAACTACTCGAGATTTATAAAACACGTAGCCATACACTTGGATATTATCGACTTTGTGGCTTCAATCACAATTCTCTAAATTCCGGCAGAGGATTTAGGGGGAAAAGATGCAACTTCGAGAACGTAACATGTCTATTGAAGGCGCCAGGTATTAGTGAAACAAACAAGATCATTAACTAATGAAGGCTCGCCAACGTCGATTTCCATGAGTAATAACGGAGAAAGGACAGATTTTAACCAGATCCCGTTACACATCCGTGCAGCCAAATTTTCTAGAGTCAAGATCGGGATACATCACTAAAAGAAACGAATCAATCGGCCAAAAAGCCCCACTTTTGACACCAAAAGGAAAAGAATACAGCGACGATAAAACCACCATACCTTCCACAAAGCTGTAAAACTCTTACAGTTAGTGATTTCTTTTGGTGTCCAAAACCTATCAATAGAATTTTGGATGACCAATTTAGGAGACACCGAATAAAATCTAAAACGATCTAATAACCAAAAAAATCTCAAAATAAAAAGTGGAAAAAGCACCTCGATATCGATTCAATGCAGGAGGGCGGTCTCGGAAGCACGATTCACCGACTCGCCAACGGGTAAGGAGGGCAGAGAGAGAGAGAGAGAGAGAGGCTGAAGGCGATCGAGCTCCGACGACAAACACGTCCGAGTTTCACACCGATCTCTCTCACCGATCTCTCTCGCTTTTATCGCGACCAAGCCAAAGAAAAGGGAAAGAAGGCTCGCATGGAACGAATAAAGGAACGATCGGGGTGAATTCTAGAACCGTGGGGAAGGTTTCTCTAGGGAGAGAGAGATCCTCTCCAACTCGCAATGTAATTTGAC